>NW_009951982.1:2479413-2483392 GCF_000747805.2 Chaetura pelagica | reverse complement strand
TGAACCAAGATTCAGCACTTAAGTCCTATTCTTACTGCATAATACTCATAAAAACTGACCTCCATTGCAGTTCAAATGACAAAATCAAGCATAAGATCTCTGTGATTTATTATCTCAAGTCACATGGACCAGGACTTGTTATTTAGGCAGTCCAAATATGCATGATGGTTGGTCCCTACATCCATAAGGGAATAAAAAATTAAATAAATAAACATGCATGCATGCCAGACTTTTAAGACATCCCAGGCTAGCTTACAGGTAGCCCCAGTTGAAAATAGCATGGTTAAAAATACATGTCTACAAGGAAGTGTGTGCTTGTGCATGTACACAAAAAATACACACATACACACTCTGACAAAGTTTTTGTCCTTCATGGTAAATGAAAAATACACACTGAAAAAAATCATAATATGCTTCCTATTCATAGACAAACCCTAAAATTTTCAGCAATATACCCAGACAGGCTCAAAACACCACGAGAAGTTTTATGAGCTGTTAGTTTCCTAGACATTTCAAATTACAGTGCAAGAAGTAACTGAGGCTTAGGAGTGTCTTCCACTCTAGGAAACTTCCTATCTGAACAGAAATTGCTGGCTGATGCCATTAGAAGGTCACTCTCAACAACCTTTGAAAGATCACAGTGACTGGGAGAGGTACTTGAGGACTTCAGGAATGCAAACATCACTTTTGTCTTCAAAAAGTGCAAGAGAGAGGATGCAGGGAACAACAAGCTTCATCTCAAACCCTGGGAAAGTGATGAAATAACTACTCATGGAAACCACTTCCAGGCACATGAAGGACATGAAAGTCATGAAGAGTAGTCATTATGGCTTCATGCTTGACCCACTTGATGGTTAATGAGGGGAAACAACTAGAGAGCAGTAGGTTGTATATCCTGATTTCAGGAAAGCTTTCAACACTGTCTCCTGTAAGACCATAGAATCATAGAATTATGGATGGTAGACTGAAAACTATTTGAGACACTGGACCAAAAGAGTAGTAATTCATAGTTGGAGACTAGCAAATAGCAGTGTACAACAAGGGTCAATACTGGGTCTAATTCTGTTCAACATCTTTGTTAATTATGTGGATTATGGGGCAGAGCACACTCTCAGCAAGTGTGCTAATGATACAAAAGTGGGAAGAGCTGCTGGTACACCTGAAGGTGGTGCTGCCACCAAGAGAAACCCCAGCTAGCAGGTGTAATGGGCTGACAAGAACCTTAAGAACTGTAGCAATGGGAAGTGCAAAGTCCTGCACCTGGAGAGGAAAAACCTCATACAACAAGCAATATAGGCTGGGGATCACTTCAGCTGCTAAGCAGCTGCATAGAAAGGAGCCTGGGCTGGCCATGAGTCAGCAGTGTGCCCTTGTGGCTAATGGTGTCCTGAGCTACATTAGAGAAAAAGTATTGCCAGCCAGTCGAGAGACATGATCCTTCCTCTCTGCTCAACCCTGATGAGGTCACACTTTGAATACTGGGTCCAGTCCTGAGCTCTCCAGTTCAAGAAACATGAACATCCTGGAGACAGTCCAGCAAAGGCCATGAAAATGAGTAGGAGACTGGAGTACTTGTATAAGAAGGAAAAGCTGAGACACCTGGAACTGTTCAGCTTGAGGAAGAGAAGGCTTTGTGGGATCTCATCTATGTGGACAAAAACCTGAAGAGAAAGTGCCACAAGGACAGAGTCAGGCTCTTCTTAGTGATGTCTGCTAACAGAATCAAAGGCAATGGGAACAAACTGGTAGGCAGGATGTTCTCTCTGAACATCCAGGAATACTTTTTCACTGTGAAGATGACCATAAAGTTAGTAGGGTCTCACTCCTTGGAGATATAAAAAGCTCTCTGGAAATGGTCTTGAGCAAGCAGGTCTTCGTGGCCCTACTTGAATGGGGGTTTGGACCAGATGACCCCTAGAAGT
Source organism: Chaetura pelagica (assembly GCF_000747805.2). Taxonomy (NCBI): domain Eukaryota; kingdom Metazoa; phylum Chordata; class Aves; order Apodiformes; family Apodidae; genus Chaetura; species Chaetura pelagica. Next base: position 2,481,470 of record NW_009951982.1, on the reverse strand, counting down.
CCCTTCCAATCTTAACTGTTCTGTGCTTCTGTAGTAGGATAACATCTGCAATCAGTTTTCCCCAAGATGGTGCAAATTAGTTAGCTGTTCAAAAGTGAAAGAAAAGAAGCCAAGGCAAGCAATACTCCTTTCCTAACAAGATGAATCTTCTTAGCAGACTATAATATCCAACAGGTTTTGCTTTTTTTTTCCTCATTTTTTCTTTCCTGTTATTTTTATTGTCCTAGAAAATCATAAGGAAACATGATTCATATAAGAACAGATGGTGACAAAAACCCTCTCTCTACTCAGGAATGTAGGTGATGTCAGTAGTCATTCATCTCAGCTTAACAGACTACATTTAGTGCTACAGTGGAGTAAGGATCAAGATCCAAGGTTTGTCAGGCACTGGTGGCTGCCCAGGAAACTGGTGGAGTCACCACCCCTGGAAGTATTTAAAAAACATGTAAATGTGGTGTTTAGAGATATGGTTTAGTGGTGGACTTGGCATTGTTAGTTTAATAGTTGGACTTGATGGTCTTAAAGGTCTTTCAAACAAACAATTCTATGATTCTTTCTCTCTCTTCTATGATTATATGATTCTGTAACTATAACCCAGGGACAAGATTATCTAAAATGAGAGTGATTTTTATGCTCATCTTGTTAAAATTTAAATATGACCAGATATTCAAGGTGTTGGTGGAGGAAGGTGGATATTTAAGATGTCTTTTAATTATTCCACATTATAGAAACCGAAAACATTAGGCATCAAATTTACAGTATGTATTTAAAACACTTGGGCAAATAGGCCATTGTGATGCCATTTTGGAAAAGCACAAAATGTAGTTTTCCCCTCATCAGCCATCATTTGACCTTGGATTATTTAATTCCCACTTTTGGTATATTTTGTTCCATATAACATTCTGATTATTTCCACATTTCAGTCTTAAGAGTATTAAGTATGTTTATCACTGAAAACCAAAGTGCCATAGTCTTCAGTGCAGTTTATTATCCCTAATAAACAGGTTAAGCCACATCAAGGATCTGATTCCTATGCAGAATGACTACAAACTACTGGAATACTAACACGCATCAATAGTTAGAAGTCTTTGTACTAAAGAGCTAGTATAAACATTTCATTCACCATTAAATAAAGACCTGTATTTGCTCAGGCTTTGTCCTGTTGAGACTGGGCAACATCATCCTAGAAACACTTAGAATTAGAGGGAACTGCCTAGCACTGAAGTGTGTGGTATTCTGTTTCTTACAGAACATTCTCTTTAGGTTTTGAAAGAATACAGGGAAAGTCAAAGGCATCTTTAATTCTGAACTTTCTTATAGCAACATAACCTAGATTTAACCATATCCATAAATATCTTGAATTGTACACGGAACTAGTGCTAGTAAAGTTGAGAATTGGATTTATTACCCTAAAGATACATAGAATCATAGAATACTAGGGGTTGGAAGGGACCTCGAAAGATCATCTAATCCAACCCCCCTGCCAGAGCAGGGTCACCTAGAATACATCACACAGGAACGCATCCAGGTGGGTTTTGAATGTCTCCAGTGAGGGAGACTCCACAACCTCTAATACAATGGGAGATCGGCCATTACATGTGACCTGATTATGCTTTCACATGTGCTAAATTTTAAGTATATGAGAGTAGTTCTACTGAAGTCAAATGCACACTTTTTCTTATATAGATTTAAGCACATGCAGAAGCAAACTATTATTTTTCATTTCCTTTCAGTATTTATATTTCATTATTGGTTTGCAGCTTTGGGCAAATATTTTAAATGTCCTTGCATGGTGCTTTCTGCCTGAAATAATCACACAGTATCTAACAGAATGGCTTCTAAACCTACTACTGTTAATGAAATTACTCAGCTTTAAACTAGCCCATAGTGAATTTCAAAAATATTACCAGACTGAAACTCACTTATCTCTAAAAAACAAACAAATAAAACAAACAAAACAAGAACAACAAAACCAACCAACCAAAAACCCAAAACCACTAGTTACACAGAGTACAGACATCAACAAGCACTGAAGCAAGTGAAGTGGAAATAGCAAC
>NW_009951982.1:2465957-2479367 GCF_000747805.2 Chaetura pelagica | reverse complement strand
TTCTAGTTATTGATGCCTCATCAGAGGTCAGACTTGCATAATACTTCATACTGTATAAAATATTCTTACATATTATAAGAATGATTGTTCTGAGGAATTTACAGTCTTATCAAGGAAGTTAAAGAATGTGAGTGAAACTGATAGAGGTGAATGTATGTCCTCTCTCACACGATTCCCTTGTGAGCAGTGCCCCAATCCCCAGTCACTGTTCCACAGGGAAGGAAAGCACAGTATTAGTTATTTTTAGATAACTTCATAATGTATTTGTGAGCTATAGTACCTTTGACTGCTGATTAGATTGTGAAAAGCAATCCATGAAGTGAATAGGTGAGAAGCCTAGAGCAACTATAGTATGAATCACTGCTTTCTGCAATTTCACTAAAATGGTAACTAAGACTAGATCATTCATTTGGCTGCTGGAATAAGAATTGTTTTTCCCCTCAGTGTATATATAGAGAGGAATATTAATTTATGTATGTTTCATAAATATGTACTATATACAATAGCATAAAAATAATCTGTTTGGGCTTTTCAAGAAAAAGGTTTTGTACAAAGAGATTCCCTAAAGCAAGGTACTTTATATAATATGGAAAATATTTCACTACTTTATCTTCATCAGAAGATCTGCAACATATCAAGTTAGTTAACCAGAATCAGGGAGTTTCAACGGGAATTATTACCTAAACTATTTTTGTGAACAGTACATCATGTACAAGAATAACCAGGTTACAGTGAGACATGTTTGAGAAAAATATTAAATTTACTCATCTTTTCTAAGTCTGAATAGAGACTAACACAGATCTCATTGCCCGTGCAGCACATCAAGTAAGTGGATAGGTACTTTATTCTGCTGTCAGTGACAGCATACAAGGGACAGGCTTGGGGGAACTTCTAACCCTTGTCAGAAATTACTAGCTACTCTGGAGATTAATCCAGATGATGGAAAGATAGTTTTCTGTCTTCACACATCTGCATATCCATCTGCACAGCCTCTCAAGATCAGACACATTACTGACAAATGCCATAATAATTCTTTTTTTTGCCTTACCCTTTATCGTACTTTCACGCCTGATGAACTGCCTATGACAAGTAGGAAGATTATTTCTATATAAGCAACTAGGCAGAGCTGACTTATTTCATGGGCATTTGTAATTTTTCATCAGAACCACAAGAATTCCCATAAATCTTAGCAGCATAAAACCAGCTATTTTTGTACAGGTCATTGGGGCATATAGATTATCAATGGAATCAACAACTATAGATTATTTTGACCATTAATAAAAGTAAAAATTAATATAAAAGAACAACAAATTTCTAGCATTATTATTTGTTCAGCCATCCCAGTGAGCCAGAACTGACATTAAACTGGACTGGAAAACTGTTACGGATAAACATATTTCTAAAATTTTCCTAAATCTTTTAAGACATTTCAATGAAGAAAAACATAGCCAGCAATTCAAAATCAGTATTATTTAATTTCAGCCACATACATTACTAAATATTATTGGGCCTCTTAAAACACCTTTGCAGATATTAAACCAATTTGACATTAATTAATGAATTCTTGAGGTCCTCAATATTTAGCTGCATATTCTGACCACTAGTAAAACTTTATTCTCTCATGTATGTGTCCAAATTCAAGTACAGCTGAGGTTATCAGTGCAGCTTGGCTTATCTATGGAAATTTAATTGAAGTTAGGCACTTAAGCTCTGAAGCTTGTTTGGTAAATATCAAGCTAGAAACGTAAACTAACCAACAGAAGTTTGGAAACTCTCACTCCAGTTTCGAAAGAAAAAAAAAAAACATTCCATATTTGTAGACCTGCTAACTGACTTAATTATTTTAATTATTTTTTTCCAAACAGCAGGAGAGACATTCCAGGAGACAGCACAGTATAGGTTTGTACTAATAATGTAATCCTATGCTACACTGCAATAACTTGTGGTGTCACCATGCCTTAAATAAAGCCCAAGAGCCTGTTCCCATTCAGACTAAGTCAATGCATTAGAGACAGAACAGTCTATTCACATGGACTAAACAGATTCTATGGATTCATCGGGAAAAAGGTCCTAAGGAAAGAAAAACAAAAAATTATGTTTGATAATATTAAACTATACTAAATATCAGCACTAGATGGCTTTTTCTTACTGTGATTCCATGATGAGAAACAAGAGACAATGCCAGAAGTCATGCATATTCAATAACAGAGTATCACAAAATGAAGAATTACTAATTTTAAGAAAAAATTACCTTTATGATGTTTAGAAAAAAAGACCATTAAAATTACAATTATCAAAAAGAGCTTTACATTGTCTTCCAATAAAGGCATGAAACTAGCTGAGATACTCAGGCAGCTATGCCTGAATTCTTGCACTTCATGTTTAATTTTTTAAAAATAAAAGTAAGCTTCTAATCCTAACTGCTGCAAATGAAGGAAAAATAAAAATAAAAATCCTTTAGGATGATGACTGTCTTATTCGGTGCAGGAATGCAATTGCACAAATTTGGAAAGTTTTGGTTTTATCCTGAACTGAAATTAGACCATCTGAAAGTAAACACAATACCCTTCACCACCTGCTTATTCTTTACTTGCCAGTTTTAACCTAAGTGGCAGAGGAACAGTCGGAGTTGCAACAGTCTCATTCATGTCAAAGAAAGCTCAGTCTGGAAGTATTATTCAAACTCTATCTTTTTTATCCTTGTAAATTATTATATTTGTTATCCACCAGTCCTATTTGAAGGAACAGAGTGTGCTGAGCAACAATCACAAAAAAAATATATTCTGAAGAAAGTTCCTGAAAGGGTGTACGATCTAACTTTGAATCTAGCACTTGCCACTTTTCCTGTTAAAAATATATATAAAATTGGTTCTTAGGATAAGGTGGAAGAGACACTGAATACTGAGGTCAATTGCAGGACACATACATGTTGAGAGACATAACTTCAATAACGGACTTCATGTGCTGATGTGTCTGGTGTAAATGACAGAAAGTTGTGCTCCAAATATATTTATAAGTGACAACGAGGGAAAACAGCTCTTCAGTAACTTTAACAACTATTTCTGAACAACCAGAACTAGAAATTCAACTGTAATTTGAATTCCAGTTTAAAATGAATTACAGTGTTCTACTGGGGTAACATTGACTCTTCAAATGTAAAAAATACTCATCTCTACATCCATTGGTTGAAAAAATAGTGGAACATTTTTCAAAATATATAAACTAAGACACACATTAAGTTGACAATAAAATTATGGCCCAGTTAAAACCTAATTCACGTTCATTGCTAAAGAAGCTTTTAAAATTTGGTACATACAGCGCAGATGAGTGATAACCTGGGTCTTAATACCACCAAAGTTTTAAGGCTGAAGGATTTTTTTTTTCTTGCTACCATGCAGACTTAAAATCCTCAAGAACACAGGTAATTTTGAATCCTAATACAATGTAAACTGAAGCTCTGACACTTAACACAATTTGACAGCCCTAGCAACGTAGTCTTGAACAGGCATTTGAAATATGAATGCATTTGTAATTCCAACAACACTTAAGCTGAGGTCAAATTTAAAAATATGATTTTGAGGGTGGACAACTGAAAAAATATGAGAAGGTTAAGCAAAACACTATGAGGGAGAAGCGCAACACAGACGTATTTGAAAAGGTGAGTGATGTTTCTACCTATACAAGTCTTAATTATCACTGTACAAAGAATCTGCTAACAAAAATGAATGACAGAATATCAAATACTAGCATGAAAAATAAATCCAGGACATATAATATGTTGGTTAAACATGGGGAACATACATAGGAAGAAAACAGTGAAAGTATTCTTTTTCCCCCATAAAGGTCTTGAAGGACCAAAGTTCTTGGACAGGAATCATTTAAGACACTAAAATGGCACTAAAAATAAAATTAAAACTAAGGAAACTGGATTTTCAATAGCAAGAAAACTTGTACCATCTCAGAGAGAAATAAAAAAGGACAGGCAAGAATTCCTTACTACCCTCTGGGATGAGAAAAATCAAACCTCAAGAATTTTGGGGGGTTTTCCCACCTCAAATTATGAAAAGGGAAAGGAATTATTTATTGAAAGTATATTTCAGGAATGACTTACACTCTTCTAAGAGCATAAAAGATATTACCTTGAAAACATCTTTGAATAAACGTGTTTTAAAAGCTGCTGTATTTCACTGCATTTTTAAAGCATTAAAATATCTTATCCTTCCTTTTTTTATTTATTTTTTTTTTAAAACTACAAAAGATGAGATATTTCTGTGTTCTAATACATATTTGATTTTATGAACTGTTTTAAATTTATTTCTAAGTATCTTAAGGAACTATTTTGGAGGCTGAAATAATCACACCTTCTCTTCTGAAGAGCTCAGTTCATTGGCTGTTGCATCTGCTATGCTTTTATCTTTCCCACAGTCCCCTGAATATTTCTGCCTCTTCACTTTCCGTTGAGGCTCCACTGACTGTTCTGACACTATTTTACTCCTTTTATTGAGAAAAATCAAGTGCTTCTCATGATATGCATTCCTTTAGCTGTTTTCTCCCATTCATAAAGCAAAGATGCCAGGTCAGAGCATAAAGCCAGGAATATCAGAATTTCTCTGATTACCAAAGGGGGAAGATTACTTTTGTATTTGCCTGGTTATAACTGTGGAGAATCAGTGTATCTTCTACATGACAGTATATTTGATGCCTTAACTTTTAAATTCCTCACTGAAAAAAATCTCTTGTAGCAGTCAACTACTGGAAATCACTAAGTTTCAACAGTTGTTACCTGAGAGGCAAGACTCTGTGTTTTCCTCATAAAGGTGGTGTCATAGTTTAACACTGGGCCAGAAATTAAATGATTAACAGATGCTTTCTATTAACCCCTCTCCCTTCACAGAAAGGGAAAGGAAAGAGAATAAAGGAGAAAGACTTATAGCTTGGAAACTAAACTACCCAGCTTTAATTACAACAACAATAATTAAAATGCAACAATTTCACACAATACATTTATCACACTATTAACATTCAAAGATCAGAGAGATGGGTAAGAGCACTTCAATGTAGCAAAACTTTTCTCACTTTGTATTCCATCAGCCCACTACAATTACACTGTTAGCCTGCTCCAGTTAGTCACAGCCTGAGAAACACTGCAGTATTCTGACTACTACACACATTAAAAGCAAATTATTTAGGTACTAATGGAGCTGTTCCAAATGGGACACAAATAAATATCTTCCCTCTGCAACACAGTGGGTAAAAATTAAAGGTATCCAGTGACTATTATTTGCATATGTAGGGTTTTCTTCTTTTCACCAAAGTAACCTACATTACTTAAAGCTTTAAAACACACATGTACCTTCGCCTATTGCAGCAAGAGAACTTGTTGCAACAAGAGAACAAGAGAAGCACTGTGCAGAGCTCTGAGTTGGGGAAAACCTGCAGAGCTCAGAACCACACACCTACTTAGGCTTGAAACCTTGCTGTTGCATCCTCCACTACTCTCCAGCTAGTCCTCAGGTGCTCTGGTGCCAAGTTACAGCTTTTTATATTGAGCAACCCAGCACTCATAGATCAGCGTACCTAATATGAAAGCCTCTTCTTAGTCAATGAATTAATGTCTGTATTTTAGAAGAGAGAATTTATGTGTCCACTATTCCACATAAAGAACCAGACTCCTGAATATTCAACCAAATCTGTTTCCCTTGTTGATCTGTCTAGAGCTGAACTGCTTAAAACCATACTGAACACCAGATATGCTGTAGCCAATATCTTTAAAATAAGATACTTAAATCTTACCTAACAATAAAAAAGTAAATAAATAAGAATAATAACAATAATAACAATAATAATAACAATAACAATAATAATAATAATAATAATAATAATAATAATAATAATAATAATAATATCCACTCTTTTAGAACTTCTCTACTTAGGACCAAACAGTTTATTTCTTCACCAAGCTGATAAAAATTTTCAGCAGTGTGGAAAAAAGCATCCAGAGAATCTGACCAAGTTTTCCCATATCTGACTTCCACAAAGTGACTCCACACCACTGTGAAGAAGATCAGCGCCTCAGATTTAGACTTTCACTGGTCACCAGATGAGGGGCACACTGTTCTTTCAAGGTATTAAAAATCTCAGATAAAGGCTTATCTTTAAGAAATAAAAAATAGTTGTGAAATAAGTTTTAGAAAGCTGCCATTTGAATAATTTACTAATTACTTAAAAGATTAATACCACAAACTACTGTGACCTAATAAAACTTGAGAGTAGTTCAGACATAAGCCTCTTAAGAAATCAAATTAAATTATTTGAAATAGCAATTACAATACCTAAGCTTCTAAGAAGAAACAACCACAGCAGTGCATGTATTATGGTTACTTCCTTCTATCTGCTTACATGCAAAAATCTCTGATATAGGTAACGGGAATTCTCTGTGTTATTCACCAATAAAGACATTACAGAAATGCCTTCAGAGAGCAACAATTGCAAGAACTAGTATTACTAGTAATTTCCAGTACTTTAAACAATTTATACCACTTTAAAAAATAAGGGAAAAAGTAATTCTGGGGTTTTTAGGCTACCAGAAAATGTTGGTTTGCCAGAGGTTGCATAACTTAATTTATCTATGCACAGAACAAAATTAACACCTCAGAAAACAGATTCACATTCAGTCAAACACTTTTATCTGTTCGTCCAGTTATACTGTTCAGGTATTTTTATATGCATCTCTAGTGTTTTTCTAAAAAAGTATGTTCACGAACTTTCTGCTATTCACTTCTTTAATTCTGAAAAGACCAGAGTCATTATTAAACAAGACTCTAAGAGGTTATTTTTTCAGTCACACAATTAGTGCAAGTCCTAGTGAAAGAAAGCTTAACACAAAATCAGTGCTTGTGCAAACTGAATGAAGAGAAGCGTATAAATCCTATGGAGTATCACATCTTTTGCTGTTCACAGTTGAAGGGTCAAAACTTTGACTGTAGATCTGGACTAGCAGATCCAAATGCTAACAAAGATTATAATATAGAGTCTCGAAACAGTATCTTGAATATTAATAAAAAATAACTGAGTAGTAATGAAAACTGTACTACAAATTTTCTGCATTTCCTTGCATAATTTTCAAACTAACTTTAGAGAAATGCTGTGCCTGGACATTTGGCATTGTTCATGACAAAGAAAGAATAAATCACAAGGCCTAGAAAGCTAAATGACTCAAGGAGAGTTCTAGGCACTGCGGTTTTTTTGACAGATCAGGTAACACACTGCTTATTTCAAGTGACTACTTGTCACTGCTGAAGAGCACCCTTGGAGAAGAATATTAACTGTAACTTTATCACGTTTGTAAAAAAAAAAATAATAATTATACAGAATTTATGATATTTCTGTTAAGTTGTAAAAAAGAGTTATTCCAAACGCTTGTGTTCATGACAGAAAATATCCTGTGAAGCCAGGAATGTAGCTGATCAGTTCAGACATGGTCAAATATTAAACTGAGTTTCAATTGCCCATTTAACTCTGTGGAATTCTGAAACGTATACTTAACCCACTAACTCAGAAATAAACATTTCTCACTGCCCAAATTGGGCCCAAATTCCATTTGCAGGCATCAGTTTCCCTAGCACAGGTATACCAAATTACTGCTTCAGATAAGCAAGACAAAACTAGTGACTAGACAAAAATGTATTCAGTCAGAGGAACACAGAAATTCAGACTAATTAACTAATAAAACAAAAGTTAAAGAAACAGAAAAGTTTTACACTCCCTCTAATAAAAATAATTGCATGGTATACTCCAGGTGGCTGGGTTTATTTTTGTAAAAAAACCCCAAAAAAACAGGAAAAAAAACCACAACAAAAACAAAAAAACCCAAACAAACAAAAAGACTCCAACCAAACAAAAAAACCCTGCACCAAACACACACAGTTGAAGAACATAACAAATGGATCTTTATAAATTGGCTAGGGAGAGTGGCAGAGACAGGTGATTCAAACAGAATGGAATTCATTCTGGTGTGATCTTTGTTTAAATAGTGAGACAGATCTATGACAATTCAGCAAAGCAGCAAGTTCTTAATTTCAATCCTTCGTTTATGTCAGTGCTATAATATGGAATAAAGTTGCTTTAGTATGTACTTCCATAATGACTATCCCTTTGGTATTTGATATAATAATATTTTTAATTATAACTTTCTCAGTAGAGGTATTTGCCTTGAACTTGCAGCTGCATGAACACCCAAGGTAAATCTATCATGAATTAGTTTGTTATTATTCTCACTACATACTAGCAGTTCTATTTAAATCTTACCTACCTGTTCCTAAAAATAAAACAACCAAAAAAAAAGCTATGCTTGTCTTCCTTTCATTTTCCATTTTAGTTGAAAAGAAATATTGCTCATTTTGAAGCTTCTGGGTGCCCCACATAATATAAGATTCCCTTAACTCTGAACTAATTATGATTTAATACTCTGTTTAATTGAGTTAAGTATCTTGCATGAACCATTGAAACAAAACATGAAAAATTATGTGATTCAGCTTGTAATTTTGAAGGTCAAAACTGAGGCAGACCTTAATAATGCTGATATTTCTGAGGTGTGTTTGCAAAAACATGTTATAGAGTGGCAGAAACAACTTGCTAAGATTTGCCAAGTTGACAGTGTAAGCAAATGTATAGAATCGTAGAATGGTTAAGTCTGGAAGGGACCTTAAGAATCACCAGGCTCCAACCTCCCTGCTATGAGCAGAGACACCTCACACTAGACTAGGTTGCACAAAGCCTCATGCAACCTGGCCTTGAACACCTCCAGGGATGGGGCAACCACAACCTCCCTGGCAACCTATTCTAGCATCTCACTACCCTCATGGTGAAGAATTTCTTCCTGATGTCTAACCTAAATCTCCCCGCTTCCACTTTTTATTCATTACTCCTCATCCTATCACTACACACCCTTATAAAAAGCTCCTCCCCAGCTTTTCTGTAGGCCCCCTTCAGGTACTGGAAGGCCGCTATAATGTCTCCCTGGAGCCTTCTCCTCTCCAAGCTGACTAGCCCCAACTCTCTCAGCCTGTTTTCATAGCAGAGGTGCTCCAGCCCTCTGATCATCTTTGTGGCCCTTCTCTGGATCCTCTCCAATAGCTCCATGTTTTTCCTGTGCTGAGTGCTCCAGAGCTGTACACAGTATTCCAGGTGCAGTCTCAACAGGGCAGAATAGAGGGCAGAATCACTTCTCTCAACCTGCTGTCTATGCCTCTTTTAATGCAGGCTCTGAGCTCTATGGAATTCTCCATTCTTGCTAGATTGCAGGGCCTATGGGGCCATGATTGCCCGTGCCACCAACAGGGTGGGTGAGTGGATGGATGACTGGGAGGGGGGCAGGCAGGCAGGAAGGAGTAAAACACAACTTTTCTTTCACAGACAGTGGGAACACAAACCAAGTAACATGCTTGGGTGTCTTGTTTGTCTTTGCTGTACCAAAGCAAAGAAGCACTGGTAGCTCTTCTTCACAGAATTCAGAGCACCACTGAACCTTTATTCAATGGGAAGAAAATAACCTGTTCTGTTCAGCAGATGCATTACCATGTCTTACTCCCAAAGGCACACCGTGTTGGTCAGTGTAGCCCTCGTCCTCCAAAAACTACATTCTCTGCTATGTAACATTTGGCAGCTGAAAAGAATGAGACAACACATGTTTCTTTTGCTTTTAAAAAAAGACACAAATTATGAAAATGCTTTGCATTTATGGAATTTTAGCTGCTGAAATACTTCCAGGTCCTTCTGGCAGCCTGGTCAGATTTCAGCCCAGTGAACAAAAAGGCTAAAAACAGACAGTAAAGTCACTTATTTCAACAGTTTATGAAATATTTGTAAAATGTGTTGGAGGGAAGTGCACAGGATTGTATATCTTACCTACCTTCTCTCTCCACAGGCATAAAAAAACCCACACAGCCACTCACTGAATTTTGGTAATTGCAGTTCTCATTTTGTTTTTCAAGTACAGATTCCTGCTCCGATTTATTAAAAACCTAAAAGACAAATTTATTTCTAACTAATCCACTGTGTAGACCAAGTGATGCAGAAACTAATTTCCCTTCTTCTTTTAGAGCCAACCAGGAACTACCGAACCCAGATAACATTAGATTTTGTGAGCACAAAAAAATAAATCCCAGACTCCATTACACTCTTCTAGCTGTAACAGTCCTAAAGACAAATAATGTATGAAGAAAATACAAGAAGCTAATTCTAAGCCTCACAGAATTACCACTCTCATTCTCTCTTGCTGTCTCTAGCTCTCCCTCTCTTTCTAAAGCTTTTTTTTTTCCCCTCCCTGTTCTAAACACAGCAGTAGGACAAGAGACTTGAAGGGATAAAAAGGTACCACTGTTAAAACTATTATTAAAACACCACAAGGAACACTGACCCAATTGTGACATCTGAGTGGAATCTGTCTTTGTTTATGTACAGGCTAAATTGTTACAAAAAAGCATAACAAATCAGCAAAACCAAGACAGAGATGCCTTAGTTCTTCGTAGGCTGAAAGATTTTTGTCTAAAACAAAATTAAAAACAACCCAGCAGAAAATACTTTTAATTAAAAAAGCTAACAACCTTCAGATCTTGACATATAAACCACAAAAGTTTTCTAATAAGTAAATTGTGTGGCATCAGTTCATGTTTCATTATACAACAATCCCTGCAAATTACCAGACTAGAGCTGAAGACAGCATGGAAGTACAAAAATCATTAACTTTGGTAATACACAGATTTCACGGTGGGGTTTGGTGCTGCCTCAATGTGAATGCCCTTTCTCAATAAATGAATGACAACTCTAAAATGTTAGAAAAGCAGGTATGACTTAACCAGAGCAAATGAAGACCCTCCCTCTCATTTTGGTAGCCATAGGGAAAAATACTATGTCTGCCGGTTCCCTTGCTTCTTCCTGCTCTTACTCTCTCACATTCCTTTGCCACTGTCCCTTTTCCTTCATTCTTCCCACACTAACTAACGTAAGAAAGACATTGAAAAGAGATGTAAACATCACAGGAGTTGGAAAATCCTGAGCCTTGGTGCAGGGGTAATCATAGAAACAAAACCAAGCCATTAATTCTTAAGCAAGGGAAGGGAAGGAGGAAACTTTTTGACATAAAATCAACCAGAAGAACAAAAAGTGTTTCTATCTTATTGTACCAAAGTGAAAGTCTCAGCAGATATAAGTTTAACATAGTTCTTCTAGATGTATTTCAAATCATAAAATGGGTACGGTGCATAAAACATTTGCCTTTAGCTCCACCTTGAAACGACACAGCATCATAAATGTCTATGAAATTAACCTGCTCTCAGTGCATGCAGATAGTATGTGCTTTCAGTGCTCGGTTTTCAATAGCCACAACTAACATAAGAACAAAGCACCTTGACCAAGTAGATGGATGAAGTGATACAAACACATGAGATCTGTTCCTATGCACTTTTGTAGAGAAAACCAATGTACTTGTCAGGTAACCTGTCCAGCACAGAGGCTGTCATCCTGCAGGTGTAATAGACCTCACCTTGGAAGCTAGTAAAGCTATTTTGACAGGATGTTAAGAACAAAACTATTTTCCTGATGCTGTAGTTTGAAATTTGAGAGCCTTTATAAACAGAATTTTTAAAATGCCCTAACTTCTAAGAATATTAGAAGCAGAGAGCATGTTCTTTAAGAAACAATCACCAACCAAGCTTAATGTGCAAGTACATTCTCAAAAGTCATACAAAGATTAGCTCCCTAATGACTCATCTTTTCCCCTTAAAATTATTTACCTACTAAGTATAAAACAGCTGTGGATAAAATGCAATGCAAGTGTAGATTCTGCATTTACTTAGTTCCAGCTCTTTCCTGAAAAGGATGTAATTCAAGATGAGTTTCTCAGATGTGTTAATTCTAGGTCCTGTGCCCCTGGAGTAAAGCACAGGCTCGTCTATCTTATTTCATTCACAACAGGCTGTTACAAGTACAGGAATTTTTACTCATTTGAATTAACACAGCTTAAAATTGTCAATAAAGCAGGTTTTAAAAAAAAAAAAAAATCATTAAAAATCAAGACCAAAAACACTGGGGCTTTGAAGTTAATGACATTGTGCTGGTTTGGTTTTGCAGGTTTTTTAGCAGTGGAGGTAGCTTTGGTAAGAAGCTGAGAAGCTCCCATAATGGCCAAGGAGCCATTAGAGAGACAATACGAAAGAACTGATATAAAACCTGAGCAGAGGGAGCAGAAAAGGAAGAGCTGAGCTGGAGAAGCAGAGCACTGCCTGTGGTTGGTGAGGAGAAAGGGGAAGAAGGTGCCCAAGCAGAAGTTTCCCTGCAATCCGTGGAAAGATGGCAGGCTGTCCCCCTGCATTCATGGAGGAACTTGGTGGAACATTCCCTGAAGGCGCCAGGAGGAGTGAACTTGGATTTGCTGTCAGTGGACTTGGATTATGTAGCTGTGGAAGACCTCGGTGCCGGAAGCAGCCCATGACTCTGGGAAGCCCACGCTAGAGCAGCTTCCTCTTAACCTCCAGGGAAGGACACATGAAGGAGAGGTTCATGGAGGACTCTCTCCTATGGGAAGGACCCCATGGATGAAGCAGGGGCGGACTGTAAGTAATCCTTCTTCTGGAGAAGGAAGGAGCAGCAGGAACCACCAGATTGTGAACTGACTCTGAACCCCATCCCCTGTTCCTCTGTGCTGCTGGGGGGAAGAAGGTAAATAAAGCAAGTTTGCTGATGCAGATGATATGAAGCTGGAAGGATCAGAAGGACTGGGAGGATTGGCTGATACACCTGAAAGCTGTATGGCCATTCAGAGAGATCTAGACAGACTGGAGAGCTGGGCAAAGATTAACCTAATGAGGTTCAATAAGAATAAGTGTAGAGTCCAGCACCTGGAAAGAAAAAACACCATGTACCAGTAGAGATCAGGGGTTGACCTGCTAGAAAGCAGTCCCATGGAGAAGGACGTTGGGATCCTTGTGGACAACGAGTTATTCATGGGACAGCAATGTGCCCTTGTGGCCAAAAGAGCAAACAATATCCTGGGATGCATTACGAACAGTGTGGCCAGCAGGTCAAGCAAAGTTCTCTTCCCTCTCTACTCTGCCCTAGTAAGACCATATCTGGATTATTGTTCCCAGGTCTGGGCTCCCCAGTTCAAGAGGGACAGGGATATGCTGGAAAGTGTTCAACTGAGAGATATAAGGATGATTAAGGGACTGGAACATCTGTCATAGAATCATAGAATCATATCATAGAATCCTAGGGGTTGGAAGGGACCTCGAAAGATCATCTAGTCCAACCCCCCTGCCAGAGCAGGGTCACCTAGAGTACATCACACAGGAACGCATCCAGGTGGGTTTTGAATGTCTCCAGTGAAGGAGACTCCACAACCTCCCTGGGCAG
>NW_009951982.1:2435935-2465255 GCF_000747805.2 Chaetura pelagica | reverse complement strand
GGGACTCCACTAGTCACACATCTCCAACCAGATTCTGCCCCATTGACTACAACTCTCTGACTCCTTCCTTTCAACCAGTTCCTAATCCACCTCACTTCCTGGTCACCAAACCCATACCTGATCAACTTTTCTACAAGGATGCTGTGGGAGACGGTGTCAAATGCTTTACTGAAATCAAGATAAACCACATCTACCGCTCTACCATCATCTATCCACCTAGTAATTTCCTCATAGAAGGCTATGAGGTTAGTCAAACATGATTTACCCTTGATAAAACCATGTTGACTGCTCTTGATGACCCCCATGTCCTTGATGTGCCTGGAGATAGTGCCAAGAACAAGTTGTTCCATCACCTTTCCAGGGATGGAGGTGAGGCTGACCGGTCTATAGTTACCCGGGTCCTCCTTCTTGCCCTTCTTGTAGACTGGTGTGACATTTGCTATCCTCCAGTCCTCAGGCACCTCTCCTGTTACCCATGACTTACCGAAGATGCTGGAGAGTGGCCTAGCATATGCGGAAAGGCTAAGAGACCTGGGGCTGTTAAGTCTTGAGAAAAGAAGACTGAGAGAGGATCTTATGAATGTCTATAAATATCTAAAGGGTGCATGTCAAGAAAGGGCCATTCTCTTTTCAGTGTTGCCCTGTAATAGGACAAGGGAAAACAGCACAAAGTTGTAACACAGGAAGTTCCACCTCAACATGAGGAAAAACTTTAATGTGAGGGTGATGGATACTGGAACAGGCTGCTCAGAGAGGTTGTGGAGTCTCCTTCTCTGGAGACTTTCAAGATCCATCTGGATGTGTTCCTGTGTGACCTGCCCTTGGTGTTCCTGCTGCAGCAGGCGGGTTGGACTTGATAATCTTCAGAGGTCTCTTCCAACCCCTATGATTCTATGAGAAATTGGGAACAAAGTAATTTGGGCCCAGGAAGAAGGTACAGGTGGGGGTAACATATGTAGGCTCTGCTCTTTGTTTTGTTTCTGTCCTGGTGTCCATTTGATTAGTGTTAAATTAAATTATTATTTTTCCCTGAGTTGAGTCTGCTTTTCCCGTGCCCTTAATCAGTGAAGAACCCTCCTTGCCCTTTGTCTCAACCCATGAGCTTCTAGCTGGCCTTTGTCATCCCCATCCCAGTGTGTATGGGGGTGTTGAGTGAACAGCCACATGGCTGGTTCTTTGTTGTTGTGTTAGGCCCAAACCACGACAGACATAAAAAATGGTGGGTGGTACTGAAAGAAAAGTATTCTACTCAAAAGAAAGTTATGGCTTAGAAACATGATCTCATTGAAGGTTAAATGACAATTTAAGGAAAGAAGTTTGCTAGGCTTAATTTAAATAGATTCTATAAATATTTGTTGATATCATGAAATTGTTAATAACAAATCTAATGCATCTGTTCTGTCTTTGTGCAGTAACCTAGAATACATTTCTTGACACCACTGTTCTGTAATAACCTCCATCTGCTCTGCTGTGTCTGTCATTTTTTTTTTACTGTAACATATTGTGACAGAGGCTTCATTTACCTAAACTTATCTTGCCAACTTGTACTTCATTAAAGAGGATCCTGCAAGCATCAGTTAAAGCTTTCTTATCAGGCCATGCATAGCTAAGCTTCATAAATCATTCTTTCACTTTCCATTTTGCAGCTTCTGGAAAGGTAACATTATTGAATTCAGATCACTGGAATAGAGCAGTACTAAAATGTTTATTGACCGGCTTTTAGGCACTGAGCTCTGCCTTGAATGCAGACAGTAATATTAGCTAAAGCTTTTGAATTTAAAAGGCATGTCACTAATATGTTTTATACATCGCTATAAATACTGTTTGATGACAGGCCACTTTAGCAAGCTGCTACTAATCTAGCAGAAACAAAATATTATTAGCATATATTGTATCCCTCCGTCTTCTTTATTTTTTTAATCCTAGCATCTGCAAATAAAACATTAGACATTCATAGACCTAAGACCTCAATCACGGCTCAGCACAGCAGGTTGTATCTGGCAAAGGAGAAGGGAATGTGCAAAGGGACATTAAAACAACCTTTATGTTTCCATCAGTTCAGTCTGGCATTGCACCAGGACAGCACTTGATGCAAGTCACTGCAGCTGTGGAAGTGCTGGTTGTTAGTACAGTGCTTCCTGGTTTGTAGGACGAGAGAATTAGGTGGGGTTTCTCCATCCATCCAGACTCCTCTATAGTAATCATATGTCCATCAGCAATATTTATACTGCAGACAGTATTACCTCATGATAACAATAATTTGTTATTAGAATGAAAATAATGATGAGTCCATTTACTGATGAACAGAGCTATTCTCTTTTGCATCAGATTCAGGGAAGAGCCACGCTGTGCTGACTGATGAGTCAAATCACAAGTGCTCAGTTATAATAGGGTAGGAGAAAAGAAAGAGGGAAGACTATCCACCAGACAAACAAAATTTAATCAACACAGAACGACATAAATTCAGATAAAATTCAGCCAACAGTTTTGAATGGCTATTTCTTATATGAAAACAATATCCAAATTTTTCAATTTGGCAATACTAAAATACACTGGTTGAACAGTTAAGATTAAACAGTTGTAACAACTAATAACAGTCTGGGAACCTCAGAGACGAGCTGGATGCTGGTGGCCTGGATTCAGAACTCTTCTCTGCTTCACAACAACAATTTGAACTGACATGACACACCTTCTGCACTTCAACCACAGGGCTCCAGGGAATTTGGGGAAATGACTCTCCTGTTTAGCATAGTCTAGTTTATCTAAACTAAGCATTTTGTAGCCCAGAGAGACAAAAAAAGACATGAAGGTCAATAAAGACACCCACCTCATCAGTGAGCAACCTAGACTTAATTATCTTTCATACTTCCTAAAAATTTCGTGGTTTAAGCTGGACAAATTATCAGTTCCGTGAAGTTAAGCAGCCTCCAACAATGAGGAAAGGATCAGTGTGGGCAATGAACTCTGCCTCAGGGCAATGGGGTAATGTCCTTAAGCCCTCAGTTATCCAAAGACAGCACTGAGAAGCCCCTATAGTACCCACCTTTTGCCTTTAAAATGGCCCCAAAATTTTTAAAAAAAAGCTTTAAATGGATTAAGTCTGAAATGAATAGTTCCAGTTCACCAAATGTACAAAATTATTTATTTCAAATTAGTCTGAAGCAACATTGCCAGAGCTTTCCAATCAAAATTACCACTTTACCTGCTGCATGAAGTAAGCCTTGACTATTCACACTGGGCCAAAAATCCCCCATAAAAAAGATAAGTGGCAGGACAATTTTGAATATAGTATAATCAGTTCTCAGGACATATACTCAGAAAACATGCAGCTGCCTAGGACACCATTTTCCCCTTGTTCCAAGTTCTATAAAATAAGACCAGTGTTTAATGAACTAACTCCAATGAAATGTTACTAGACTATGAAGCTTGGTCTCCATTCATTTCCATGCTAGCTTAGTGGAGTCTATAGCCTTTAGAAGAAAGTCTACCACTTTAATAGTAGCTCTTCTTGGTGGAGTCACGACAAGGAAGAAGCAGTAAATGCTGCTAAGACAAAGTTTCCAGCTTGGAAAAAAAATTACTTTCATGCAGATGGTCACATACTCCCTATGGAGCCAAGATGCAATCAGAGCTTGGTGACTGCAATTCTCAAATGGGATCTTGTATTTAAAATACAAATTATTCCTCCAGCCTGAAGACTACTAGCAATATTGAAGGGGTTTTAACACAAAGATGGTGACAAGATTTCCTAATCTAGAATTTGGCTAACAAATAATGTTAACTTACTTACAGCTTAGAAATCTGTTATTAGTTCAGATAGCAATTTTGTCATCAAATGATGTTCCATTTTAATGAATTGTAGCACCAATAATACTACTGTAACTAAGGGAATTTTTTGGGGGGGGTTTTTGTGGTGTTTTTTTTTCTTTAAATGTTTACTCTGAATCAATCACCATTACGTCCAATCTGCAAGGCAGGTAAAATTACACTATTATTTTTTATGAACAAGTAAACTATTTTCTGCTGGGGATTTAAAAGCAATTGTTTATGGCTGCTTAATTATGAGCCTTTACAGTGATAAGAAGAAAAAAAAAAAAGCAAAAAAAAAAGCTAGTGGAGCTGGGGAAAGGAGAAATAATATTGTTAAAATAAAAATACAACCTTAAGGATAATCCAGGAAATAAAGAGTCAATAGACAATTGTATTCATCCAATAACACTATGTCTCTAATTCAGAGATGTATCATTAGATTAATACTAGCTCTTTATATGACTTTTCATTAGCAGACCCCAAGCTTTTCAGATGTCACAATACCCTTTTGAAGGGGGATGAAATAATTTCCTTTAGACTACAGAGTCAAATCCACAGAAAAATAACTGTGTCCTATCTATAGTTGGAGTCAACAGTCAGATGTATTCATAAACCTTTGACCATGAAGAAAAACAAAGTCTCTGAACAGCTGAAGAGCTGCTGAATTAACAGGCCTTCTTCATTTTCACAGCCTGAGAGCAATTGCCCATCTAGACTCTTCTCTCACACCTTATCTGCACAACTAAAGCATAAAAAATTTGAAAATTGAGAAAGAAGTGGGATGTTAATGAGCAGAGACAGACTCACTTTGAAGATTTCCTCTTACAGCTCAACACACAATGAATTCAAATCTCTGGATGAACCTCAAGTAAAGTAGTTAATTTGTAGCTCCTGAAAAACTAAATAATATGTGTCAATAAATTAGTCTTTCCACACCACTGATAACTTGGGAGGCTCATGCAATGTTTGTAAAAGACTTTTTGATCCTTAGGTGAAAGAAGCATTTAAGTCTGTAACATTATCACCTCTAATTTTAGAAGACTTCATAATATGAAAAAATACAACATAGAGCTTGATGTTTTTCTATAATTAAACTAAAGATGTCTTGTATAAAAAAAATATTTCCCTAATAAACACATATAGATATGCTGAAATGAATACAGATCCCAGTTGCTAAGCAATTCAGAGATCCACACAATCATTTTTTTGCTGTAAAGAACAGTTAAGCCAGTAACTGGAAGGACATGGATAGTTATTTTATAATCTTTAAATATCTATATTATAAGGAAACTGATAGTTTTCCCTGTGATTAAAAGTTGTCTCCTTTCTCATTTTCAGTTGCTCATAGCTTTACCAGACTGTGCAAACTAGAATTTTACATGCAAAAATATCTTTTGAAGATAATTTTTGTTTCACTTATTTTAAAAACTTCTAACAGAACAAAAATGTTACGGAAAAACAATGTTTTCCACCATTAGATATTTTATTTGCATTTTGTTAAAGAAATGTGAATATTTTTTATTCTTTAAAATAGGAACTAGAAAACTGACAGTAGAACAAATTCTCCCAGGGATGCACTTCTACACATCCCTGAGAAATTCTGCTAAATTACACAAAGTGGTAAAACTTGGGGTAAAAAAGCTACAGCTGGCACATGCTTAGCATACATTTCTTTTATCTTTACTGCAGCAGACTATGAAGAGTCCAGAGAGAGCAAGACTTCTTTGAGATGTGGGAAGCAGTGAAAAACTTTTCTCATCTGTGTTTTTCATGTCCAGTTGGCTGAATTCAGGTAGGATAAAATTGAAAGCTATTTGATAGAAACCAAAGTCTACAGAGGAAGAATGAAACCAGCATTTGAGTGTGGAAAGAGGTGCTGAGCAAGTATGCCACACCTGGGACTTGGAAGGATAGTACACCATGATACAAACTAGAGCTGGAAAGAGAACCAAAAAGCTCAAAACCCAGGAGTGAACAAGAGTACTTAAGGAAAGGAGTGGAAACTCTGCTACCATTATAAGAAAGTTGCATTGGATGAGCAAGAACAGAACTGAAATGAAAAGCCAGGAATCAGGAAGGAAATTGGGGGGGTTGGGAGGGAATAAAATATTAATAATGGGAAATAGATTGAAAAGGAAATGTTGACCTTCTGGACAATCTGAAACTACAATGGCAGAAGAATATAATCCTCTGAAGAGCAGAGAAAAAACCAACTGCTTCCTTTATTTCTGCATTACAAGAACAGAATTTCATTCTCTTTCATAGTTGGCAAATCACACTACTTCCTTACCTCTAGTTATCTGTTATCTACAAAATATGACAGACTGCTTACATCACCTGTCAATCCTTAGTTTAAAAGCAGACATCAGTATCTGAGTTTTTGATAGAGTGATTCTTTTGCATCCAGTTCACACGGCCTTGAAATTCTGTTGTTCATGTGATCACTATAACTACAACTTCCCTGGAGTTTTTATACACATTTCATCAATCAAATACTTGAAGCCACAATACTGCAGATTTTTGCTGAAAAATTCAAGTTTTACATGGCAATTCCCACAATCATAACCACTTCTAAATCTGTTCTGCATACTATTTTAAATTATCCAGCAAACTTCCTTCTATGTGAAGTAAACTGTCTGCTACATTTCTTGTTAAAACACATAAAAATTGTATCTTGTTGGGGCCATATAAATACATCCTAGTAAATCTGTAATATAATTTTTAAAAGTAAAGCTGAAGTCCTGAGATCCAAGTCTGTATGACCAAATAGGTAGGATTACCGAAGAAGGAAACAGGAAATGCAGTAGTTTCTCCATGAGTTTCAAGTATCTATCATCAGACTATAAAATAAATTAACCAATGTTATATTTGGATAAACAGAGTTATTGGGGCATTCTGAATGCTTAGGGATCAAGAATCTGTCAGCCATTTGTTGGCTCTCATTTCCACAATTTTACAACAGGACCTCTGAATTCAAAATAAACATTCACAGCCCTCTATAATAATGAGTTCTCCTGTCTCAAAAATTATTAATATGAAAATAATTACCAAACAAACAAAAAACTTAAAAAAACTAAACTGCACAAATAAAAAAACATGTTGATAATATATTTCCACCACATTTGCTTTCATTGCACCTCTGAGTAATAAAGAACTTAAGCTCAATTTCAGCAACATATGGTCCTAGCTGCCTTACTGCAAGCTAAGCATTGCTCAAGCATACAAGTTATCTTATGTATTCCACCATCAGCAAGCAAAATGAAAAGAGATCCTCAAAAGTAGTCAAGCACAGAGAGGAGTAGCTGAAAAACTCTCTGAGAGCATGGTAAGGGTTGTGCTTTAGGAGATATGCTAATATTCCTCTCTGATCACACTGAAGTAAGACCATGCTTTAAAACCGCTGTAAAATTCCTTATTTGTCCCTCATCTGCAGGGCTTCTGTCTGCACTTTTTTTATTAAGAAAAGACATATTTATAAATCGATGGTAGCAATGCTCTGATTTTGAATATGCCAAAAAATTTTCTTTCAAATACATCTATAAAGCACCAACTGGTCTTACACAAGGATTACTAGGTAATAAGAAGAAAACAAGGTAAGCTACCAATTCAGTCATGAATTAGACTGTCTTCATATTTCAGAGCACCAAATCTACAAATTAGTTTGCAATAGGCTAGTAACATCATCAAAAACTATGAGCAAAAGACATCCCCCCCAAATATTTTTTTTCTAGCTATAAAAAACTATTAAAAGCATGAAGCTCCATTATTCCCAGAGCACAAAATACAGTGAATTTGCAAAGAGTATCACACTTAAAAGTCATTGCCTATAACAGGAATTCTTCTAGTGTTATCAAACATCTACCTTTCACTGATTTCATTCTGCATTATAAACATCCTCTGTGTCATTATCTAATCTTTTTTAGGCCATTATTATTTTTTTTATGAAGAAACAGATTATCCATAATGTGGATTTCCATTCATTGGTTGTCCACAAGCAGTTAGTAATAATGATACAGTTGTTACTACAAAGAATTCAATCAAGATCTATAGTCAGATGATCATGCAGAGTATGATTACTCTGAATGAAAGAACCAGTAAAAAAAAGAAATCTGATACTTCCCTCTTCTGTCCCATTCCATGAAAGCAGGTACAAGAAGGTTCTATTTGCTAAAATTCTGGTCATGGACATCCAAATTCTGAGATACTACTACACTAACCAGTTAATGGCATGAGAGTGGAATGGATGAGGACAGGTCTGTCAAAAAGAAATACTATTGAGAGGTTAGTGATAGGCAGTGATGTCTTAGAATAGGAACTATTTTGATATAATTTAGCAAGCATTCCCTGACTTCAATGGAGTATGACCCAGGTCTGGCTGATTGGTAAAAACACAGCACAGAAAGTTGTTTGGATAACTCAGTGCATTTTCTACAACGGTGGCGATTCCCAGGGGGACAGGAAGAAGCCTTAATGGCTAATCTTGTCTGTTAGTACTTAATTATTTCACAGTCCTTAGTACACTAGTGCTTTACCAATTGTACACTTAAGTTTAACATGGTTGGAGGAACAGGAGTTAAATTATTATTTGTACTAACTTCTGAAACAGTATGCAGGAGTTCTTCTGTTTCTGCAATTACTCAGCAGAACATAAGTTTTCTTCACTGTCATTTGTATTTTCTGCATTACACTAACTCGCCCCACCCCTTTATGATTTCTCATCTGCCTTAAATGCTGATACCTTTCACACCTGTACGGAACATACCAGCTTCTAGTATTACAGCTTCTGCTGACACTTCCAAAACATAATGCTTACTGGCTTAACAAAAATCTTCAGTGCAGCAAAACAAATTTTTAAAAAACCCAAACAACAACTACAAAAAAAACACTTCTATTGCTTTTTGTACTATCTTTATAAAATTTATCACTAAAGCAATCCAGTGCAGTAGGGCAAATGGCAACTGCATGAAATTAATACATTCATTGAAGCTGCTAATACTTGAGAGGTCCGTTCTTTCCATGGAAAAGGGTTAAAAGCATTTAATTGTCTGGGTTAACAATAGTCAAGTTACTGAGTCAATCGAGTGATGAATTGAGAAAAATCATTAATGCTGGATAGGGTGCTTGACCTGCTCTTTCAAAGGCAAAAGCTGAAGATGCCTTCCTTTTCAAAACACCAGGCAACCATAAGTCATCCGTGCTCATAAGAATGTTTGATTGACAACTGTCTGGTGGGTCAGTATGATAAGTAAGACACTGGCTATTCTCAAACCCATAAAAAATTATGGAAAAGACCCTTTCTCAGTACATTGATAATCAAGGCCAGAATTGTCAGGAAACATTGTTAATTTATTCTCAGGGGAATTTAGCAGCCTGCCTTCCAACAGTTTTTTTTTTAAATCCCAGACCTATAAGGGTAACTTTTTATCCACAGTTATGCTTTAACACACATCTTTAGCAGCAACATCCACACTATCAAAACTGAAGTCACAAAAAAGAAATCAAGGGAATTTTTCATTTGGAAACAATTGCAGACAATATTTTCTCACTCAAACAGAGGCCCTGCTGTGAGCATGGGGGAAGGGATGAGCAGAGATGAGAAAATAAGTGTGACCTATGGCATCTTAGGCAGGAGGTGGGCTGTAGTATGCAAAGAGGTCCAGCTGGGAGCCATCTCTGGGAAGAGCAGCAGATGTAGAGAATGATACAGCTAGAAACTCGGCATTGCTGTTTTGTTGGAAATCAAAGCAGTGTTATCTTTCAGATCTACTTATAAAGTACACACAGATTTTTTGTCTCTGAGTATTGCCATTAAAAAAGCAGGAACTATAAAAGCATCACTCCCAAAAAACAATTTCTGCTTCTTAAATCTTTGTTGAAACAAGTTTCTACCTACAAAAGGATTTCAGTAAAGCATTTGACACCGTCTCCCACAGCATCCTTGTAGATAAGTTGATCAGGTATGGGTTTGGTGATCAGGAAGTGAGGTGGATTAGGAACTGGTTGAAAGGAAGGAGTCAGAGAGTTGTAGTCAATGGGGCAGAATCTGGTTGGAGGTGTGTGACTAGTGGAGTCCCTCAGGGGTCGGTACTGGGACCGGTGTTGTTCAACATCTTCATCAACGACCTGGATGAGGGTATAGAATGTACCCTCAGCAAGTTTGCTGATGACACTAAGCTGGGAGGAGTGGCTGACACACTGGAGGGCTGTGCTGCCATTCAGAGGGACTTAGACAGGCTGGAGAGTTGGGCGGGGAGAAACTGGATGAAGTTCAACAAGGGGAAGTATAGAGTTTTGCATTTGGGGAAGAGAAACACCATGTACCAGTACAGGTTGAGGGCTGACCTGCTGGAGAGCAGTGTAGGTGAAAGGGACCTGGGGGTCCTGGTAGACAGGAGGATGACCATGAGCCAGCAATGTGCCCTTGTGGCCAAGAAGGCCAATGGCATCCTGGGGTGCATTAGAAAGGGTGTGGTTAGTAGGTCAAGAGAGGTTCTCCTCCCCCTCTATTCTGCGTTGGTGAGGCCGCATCTGGAGTATTGTGTCCAGTTCTGGGCCCCTCAGTTCAAAAAGGACAGGGAACTGCTCGAAAGAGTCCAGCGCAGAGCTACGAAGATGATGAAGGGAGTGGAACATCTCCCTGATGAGGAAAGGCTGAGGGAGCTGGGTCTCTTTAGCTTGGAGAAAAGGAGACTGAGGGGTGACCTCATCAATGTTTACAAATATGTAAGGGGTGAGTGTCAGGGGGATGGAGTTAGGCTTTTCTCAGTGATGACCAGTGATAGGACAAGGGGTGATGGGTGTAAATTGGAGCATAGGAAGTTCAAGGTGAATATCCGAAAAAAATTTTTTACTGTGAGAGTGACAGAGCACTGGAACAGACTGCCCAGGGAGGTTGTGGAGTCTCCCTGACTGGAGACATTCAAAACCCACCTGGATGAGTTCCTGTGTGATGTACTCTAGGTGACCCTGCTCTGGCAGGGGGGTTGGACTAGATGATCTCTCGAGGTCCCTTCCAGCCCCTAAGATTCTATGATTCTATGAAAAAAAAAAAAAAAAAAGCACCTCATTTTGTTGCTCTAAACATCCTCACAGAGTGAAAAGCTGAGATGTTAACTAAAATGCTTATGTATTAACAAAGACTGTCCTTCCATGCTGAAATATGAAATACACTGAGTGATGTGTATTCTAGCATCAATCTAGGAAAGCCATAGAGCACAAGCACGATTTTATGCCCAACACCATGAATAGTGGCAAAGTCAACGAGACTGTTAATACACCTTGACATATTTCACTGTCTTCAAGAATCTGGGCTTTTGAACTAGTACAAAGAACAAGAATGTAAAGTTGCACTTTTGTATTTCTTAGTCTGGATATGAAATTTCCTCACTTTGTAGTTTTGGCCTACTCATTTGTATAAGTGTCTTCAATTCCACTTATGATAAGGGAAAAAAATATTTTGCTGCATCACCAGAAGTGTGCAACCTGAAATTGTTTACATGCTTTGAAAATGAAAGAAACATATTCACTTAACATCTTTTGCTGTTAAAACTAATTTAATCCTTGCAGCTGAGCCAGAAAGCTTAATATTCTCAATTTATTAACCAAATTTTTAGTTAGCCATGGCTTGATCTAGAATATCATTTAACTTTCTCTTCTGTCTCAGTCTTCTGCCTTCATCACTGAGGTACTGGATAGCAATAAACGAAAAAGCGTTGTTGTTTCATTCGTAGCTACCACTGATGGTATGATCAAAGTTTCAACAAAAATAATTTAAAAAGATCCATGTTCGCAAAAAGCAAATATTAATTCATGAGCTTTGAAATAATAAAAATATCATGCACCTTTAGGGAAAATAAGTGCAATCTATCTCCTCTGAGTGTAGAGAAAGCCAATTTTTATTTTTATCTTTCTTGAATCACACTGTTTCCTGTGTAGACAATGGCTTTTGGTTCTTATATTTTGCTGTGCATGCTGAACTTTGCCCTATCAAGCTGATAAGAACACCTAGTACAAAGCAACAGCAAACATTAGCAATGACACAGTCATTGGCAGACAATGTTTTGAAATGCAAATAATTATAGCAGTGTATCTTTCCCTCAATCTGTAATTGCAGGGTAGAATAGAGGACAGGTGGATATTTCAAGCTCTGTTAAGCACTAAAGTTTAAAAGTGTCTCTCTGGACACAGATGTGGATTGATGGCTGATGTATCATCAGTTACTTAGAAATTTTGAAAAATTCCATAAACAACAGATCCTACAAACCTTCTCCCTTACACTTCTTTTTTCCTCTTTTTTTTTTTTTCTTTTTTTTTTTTTTTTCCTGGCAGCCATTAACACTAACAGTTGTCTCTTACTAAAAAGGGAAAAAGTAAATGGATGCAGCAATGAGCTGAACTATTGGATAAACAGAAAGCTTGCAGGAAGGAAGTGAATAGCAGCACAATAAGGATATAGGACCAAGGCTAAAAGAAACATGATTACCAAACCATAGGCAGTTTTTGTTTTGCATGAAGTCATCTGTAATTCTAACACTGGCTCAGCTAAAAGATTTATTTCATTAAAATAACCTGATTTGGCCAAATTATATAGGATCGTTTTATCTTGGACTTGCCCAATATTTACAGAAAATTCAGGAACAGCTTAAAAGAAAATTTTAGTATTTCACAAACTGAAAGGACTTGCTGGCCCAACAGTGTAAAGTGTTACTTATGCATTGATGTTGAAATCTAATACATTATCTTGTTCATGAACTACTGTAGGAAAATATCTTATGCTAATACAGAATTTTTCAGCTTGAAATATTCCAGCAGATTCTACATCAAAGGAAGAGCAAATCTTTCTTAGAAAGTAATTCTTGGAATAATCCATAACATCATAAAGGAGGTAAAAGATCACATGTGGTCTGCTTAATGAAGTATAAGGTACAATATTTAACTTTTTGCTCAAGAAATGTAATAACCTCCGATCAACAAACAAGTAAGATTTTTCCAGAGCGAAAACCCTAACAGGGTTTCTCTAGTACTATTTGATACCACTGCTCAGCTTCCTCTTCAGCATAGAAATACACAAATCACTTATTTTACAGTGATTATTAAATGCAGTGTATGTGTGCAAAGACTGAGTATGATAGGGTGCATACAATACGCCAGTAAGAGTACTGATCTGTTTTTAGGCTGCAGTATGCAGTACCTCATGCTCTCACCTAAGGCCTGCAGGCATCATTTCACACATGCACTTGGACAAATGAGGAGAAGAGTCCACTATGCATTACCTTTTCTATTACCCAATCAAGCTAAGTACTAAAGCAGAGGCAACTTTTAGTTCAGTAGTCTCTCTGAGACAATTGAAGGCTAAGCTGCACAACAGCTTTGCTGGCTCATATAAACGAGGCGTTGGAAAGACATTGGGTATTCTTAACTTCTCCATTTACCAGCTGGAGGGCTTTATCTCTACTGGCAAAATCGCTCAAGAGGTAGTTCCTTATTTATTCAGGCCAGACAAAAACAAACCCAGCTGGTCTGGCCTGAAGCTGGTTAAGAAAAGCTAGAAAATCTTCACAGGCAGACTATATGAATAGCAAGCTCTATAGAGAGGGGAGAAACTTAGCAAATGGGGAATATCTTCCAGCCACTGTGGTTATTTGGGCTTCAGTCAACTACAGAGATTAAACATACTGACTGCTGTAGTATCTTTTTGTCCACATAAAGTTCTATCTATATTTGAAACATTTAATTACAAAAATGCCATTAGGCAATCCTCTAAGTCCCACATTCAATTCAGCCAACTAAGGGCTAAAGTGAAAATACATGCACCAAAAGAAAAGATTGCTGACTCCAGAATGAGCCTGCACCTCTGGGAATGGCAACAACCTCTCATGCTTTATACAAAGCAGGAGCTGGCAGTTTCATGAGTGACATTCAAGTGATTAGCATCACCTCCATACCTTCATACCCTCTCAGCAGAAATCAAGAGCATCCCAAGTTATTTAAAGGCATAATCACTAATAAAGGAGGACTGATGATGAAGAAGATAAAAATTAAGTACCAGTTCTGTTCTCAAATACTCCAAGAAGTATAGGATTGCATAGAATTTTCGCAGTAGGTCAGTGTAACCATATGGTCTGGCTCTCCGAGGAAATCCTTTATAGATTCATACAATCATAGAATGGTTTGGGTTGGAAGGGACCTTAAAGATGATCTAATCCAACCCCCCTGCATGGGCAAGGACACCTCCCACTAGACCAGGTTGCTCAAAGCCCCATCCAATCTGACCTCGAGCACACCCAGGGATAGGGCAGCCATAGCTTCCCTGGGCAACCTGTTCCAGTGTCTCACCAGTGTCCCACTAAAGAATTTCTTCCTAATGTCTAACCTCAATCTCCCTTCTTCCAGCTTAAAACCATTACCCCTCATCCTATCACTACATGTCCTCATCTCTACTTTAGACCTCAGAAACATCAAGGGTAATTATGTGAGGCCTCCGATTACTCACCATGGTTCAGGGAATCAGCCTTCTAAAGAAACAAAGAGCAAATTAAGTGCTCACCTCATGGGAGGGAACCATGTTGGAGAGGTTCATAAAGGACTCTTTCCCATGGGAGGGACCCTGCATTGGAGCAGGGGAAGACTGTGAGGAGTTTCCCCCTGAGAAGGAAGGAGCAGCAGCAAACAAGGGGAGACAAATTGACCATAAACCCCATTCCCTGTCCCCATTTGCTGGTGAAAGGGACAAGGTAGGGAATTGGGAGCAAAGTAAGCAAAGTAAGTAGTACGGCCTCAAAAGAAGAGAGGGGTGTGGTAAGATCTTTAACTTCTGATTTTTGTTTTTGTCTTTGTCCTGTTTTAATTAGTGATAAATTAAATTGATTCCTTCCACAAGTTCAGTATGTTTCACTTAATTGGTGAGTGAACCCTCCCTGTCCTTGTCTCGACACACCAGCTTTTAGTTGGATTTTCACCTCCCACAGTGTGGGGGGTATGAGTGACCAGATGCCTGGCTCTTTGTTGCCAGCTGGACCCAAACCAGGACACAGAGTAAACAGTGAGTTGCAGTTTATCCTTGGTCCAGTTCATAACCAAGGTTTAAGTGTTAAGGGAAGATATTTGTATTTTTGAGTAAAAGATTTAAAATCTGGAAAAAGATTTTGAATGTTTGAACTATGTGGTTGAGAAATGAGAGAGTATAAGCTGAGATATACTGAGATATACAAAACAGTAAGAGAAAGAGTACAAATTGGATATTACTATTTAACATAATTTATCATACAAAAACAAATGGATAGACAGTGATGTTGAACAAAAACAATTTGAAAAGAAGAGGGGAAAATATTTCTACATGGCAGATAATTAACCAGTGGTAGTTTTCCTGAAGGTATTATGAAAACCAAGAGCTCAGCAAGATTCAAAAAGGATTTAGACATTTAAATGCATAATGAGAACATCCGCAGGTACATTAGATGAGATGAAAAAAAAACATGATATATAATCCTTGATGCTTCAGTGAATAAATCAACTCCTTTCTGATAGGCATTAGCAAGAATCTTTCCCAATGGGCAAACTGCTCTAGAACTACCCATTACAGTGCTTCCTTCCCTTACCCTTGAAGGACCTGGTGCTGAGCACTCAGACTCAGAACCCTAGAACAGACAGACTCACTTATTTCAAACGAAAAAAAAAAAAAGGGTATTGTTATACAATCCTGGACCTGTGCAAAGCATTCCACACTCTCCCACACAACATCCTGGTATCAAAACTGAAATAATATTCAGTGGATGGACTACTTGTTGGGTAAGGAAGTGGCTGGATGGTCACACTCAAAGAGTGGTGATCACCAGCTCGATGTCCAGATGGAGACATATGATGAGCGGTGTTCCTCAAGGGTTGGTACTCAGAGTGGTGCTGTTTAACATTTTTGTCAGCAACATGGACAGTGGAATCGAGTGCACCCTCAGCAAGTTTGCCAATGACACCAAGGTCTGTGATGAGTTCAACATGCTGGTGGGAAGGGATACCATCCAGAGGGACCTTGACAGGCTTGAGAGGTAGGCTCATGCAAACTACCTGAAGTTCAACAAGGCCAAGTGTAAGGTTCTGCATCTGAGTTGTGGCAATCCCAAGCACAAATACAGGTTGGGTGGAGAATAGATCAAAAACAGCCCAGAGGAGAAAGACTTGGGAGTGATGGTGGACAAGAAGTTTAACATGAGCCAGTAATGTGCACTTGCAGCCCAGAACGTCCTAGGCTGCATCAAAAGAAGTGTGGCTAGCAGGTCAAGGGAGGTGATTGTGCCCCTCTTCGGGGTTCTCGTGAGATCCCACCTGGAGTACTGTGTCCAGTTCTGGAGCCTCCAATATAAGAAGGACATGGAGCTCCCGGAGGGAGTTCAGAGGAGTGCCACAAAGATGATCTGAGGGCTGGAGCACCTCTCTTATGAAGACAGGCTGAGAGGTAGGGCTGTTCAGCTTGGAGAAGAGAAGGCTCCAGGGAGACCTTATAACAACTTCCCAGTACCTGATGGGGCTACAGGACAGCTGGGAAGGGACATGTTACAAGGACTTGCAGCATTAGGACAAAACATAATTTATTAAAACTGGAAGTGGGGAGATTTAGGTTAAACATTAGGAGGAAATTCCTTAGTGTGAGTATGGTGACACTGTCACAGATTGCCCAGGGAGCTTGTGGATGCTCCCTCCTTGGATGTGTTCAAGGCTAGGGGAGACAGGGCTTTGAGCAACCTTGTCCAGTGGGAGGTGTCCCTGCCCATGCAGGGGGGTTGCAACTAGATCATCTTTAAGGTCCCTTCCAACCCAAACTATTCTATGATTCTATGATTCTATTAATCCAATTAAGTACGTGACAGTGAGCTCAAAGAATTTGAAAACAAGAATAGAGCTTCTTATCTCATTATTTCATTTAACTGTCATTAATGGTAAGGTTTAAGGCATTGTAAGATGACAGTTTGGCTTTTACAGAAAATTCCGTTTGTGTACATCTTTCTTTAAAACCGTATTTGCCATTTCATACTTCCACTCAGTCTCTATGCCAGACTCCCTGACAAAAGCCAGCCCCACTGTAAAACACCCAATCTCCTCATGTGCTGCAGGCATTCAAGCAAGTAGTAGTATGCATCTAAATCCTGATTTCCTGCAGCTTAACACTCACTAAAACACCAGTCTTCATGATGCATAACGGGACAGCCTCTTGATAGAACCACTCAAATTTACCGTACTTATCCAGAGGGCCATGCTTTAGCTAGTTTCCTAGTAGCCAGCCCTCCTTCCTTCCTTGCAATACACTGATGGTCTCTCCCATCACATTATTTTTCCACCCCTCTGAACTCTCAATAAATAAATTTTCTTCAACCTGTCCCCAAAAGCAAAAATCTCTTTTCAACCGTTAACCCAGTTAATGGGAAAAGTTTCAAATACAACCAAGATTCTCAAAGAATAATCTAGCAATTGGACACTTTGGTATTGTATTTTGTCACCTATGCATAGACTGGAAAAATGCTTGGACTCAACCTCAACATGCCACACTCACATGAAAACAGCTATCTGTGGAACAAGACAATTCACTAAAGCATCCTAAAACCTTAAAAAAAACCTAAAACCATTGCACTGTTTTTTGTATAGGGCAGAACACTAGACCCTGCAGCTGCCAGTTCATCTTGCTCACAGCATACCCCTGAGACTAGGCTCCTCAGAGGATACAGAGAGTAGAGGGATTTGACTGCAGACATGAACTGTTCCACTACAAGATGGGATGGCACTGAGCTTCTCAGTGCTGAAGAGATTAAGCAGGTCTAAGACAATATCA
Source organism: Chaetura pelagica (assembly GCF_000747805.2). Classification (NCBI taxonomy): domain Eukaryota; kingdom Metazoa; phylum Chordata; class Aves; order Apodiformes; family Apodidae; genus Chaetura; species Chaetura pelagica. The sequence continues at coordinate 2,447,629 of NW_009951982.1, read as the reverse complement.
GACAGAACTTATGGATACTCAAAGAGCTTTACAAGAACTAACTTATGTGCCTAATGGAGTAGAAGAAGGCCTGAGAAACACGTTTTTTTTGACGAACATGACTAGTTCTCAGTTATATTTTTCCAGACACAAATAAACTGACACTTAGCTATCAATAACTGAGTAAGAACTGTACTTCCAGAGGTCAAGCCAGATCCCAGCTGAAAAGAAACCATCCTTTGTCTGTTACCTTTGCAGAAAAATCTATGTTTAAATGTTACAGAATTTGAATGCTGGTATGCATACATGTAATATCCACTTGGATTCTGTCTGAATACTTGTATTTATATTTTCACCATATGTCAAAGACATGTAATTTGAAGGAGGAGAGAAAAAACCTATTTATTTCTTTTACAAGAATCTGGCATGCATACGAAATTTGAAATACTTTATTTTTATAGAACATATTGTAAATTAATGTAAATAATTCAACACTGGGATCATTCACTGTGCTGGAAGTGACTAGCAATTTTCAAGAGTATAAAGAGAACTGCCTGACTAAGGATATCAGCAAATGATATAAAGGCAAAAAAGATTGAGCAAGTTTCAGTAAAATATATCAGATTATACAGATTCTTCCACATTTTAAATTGTACAGTATGTCAGAGGTTAGCACACAGTAAGCAGTACATAATTTTAAGATCTGTTGTTTGCACTTTGAACAAAAAAAGATTGTTTTTATTTTTTTAAAAAATTAAGTGGTTGAATGTGTACATGACCATAGTGCCTGGATCTCAGTTGCACTTGGCTCAAACTATTATACCATCAGGCATTAGTGGCTTGTCTGTTGCTTTTTTTTTTCCCTGTAGAAAGTTAACAATATAAGAACAAAAGAAACACCATCACTGACAGCTCCAGGTCATCCCTAAAGACTGCTGAACATAGATAGGTGGAAATGGGGCAATTACAGGTGCCAGCTGGATGCAACCAATATCACTGGTGCAGACCACAAAGTCAAACATTGTCAAGAGTTTTCAAGTCCAAAATAAGCTCTCATTTTACTTCTGTCTTAATTAGGGAATCTAAGATATATTGTATCTTTCCTTTATCTCACATTATAATTGGTTTCAAAAATTCAAAAGAAAACCAAAAAATCCCATTAAATTAACAGCTGATTAGGTAAGAATTATTTTTCTATTTGGTCAGACTTGGGTAACCACACGTGACTTTCAGTAACACGCTATGGATTTGTCTATATTTCACTGTAAGCATAAAAGACATTTCCCTATATCAGCAGTTAGGAGATTCCATTAACCAGAGGCTGTAAAATATATGTAACATATACAGGTACAGCATACAGTCAGATGGGCTATACTGATGGGCTTCTGTAGCAGATGTCTTTTTCATTTCTCTGAAATAACACAGCTGCTTGTTATAGCTAAAATTTGTAATAAAAATGTAGCACGCTTCTCAGAAATGTTATTTACCAACCACTACAGTCCAAACAGCCTGGGTTACAAGATGACACAAGTCCCTCAGTGAATCCAGATTCAAAGTTTACAACAAGATGCTATATTTATAATTGATGACCACACTAATTACAGACATACAAGCACATGCACAATCTTCAGTTCCCTTTGAGGTGTTAAATATGAATATATAGTCACAAGTTATTACATTACTGTATCCTTAACATATTCTTTCTAATGCAGAGGGCATAAAATTCTCATTAACAGTAATTGGAGTTAGAAGCAGGAATTCCAGGAAGGATGTGTTTTCTCATTAGATATTAACTAGAAATACTGTAAAATATTCTGTTTATGCATTGTTAGAATTCTGGAGGCTTTTTTTTCCCCTTTTATTTCTTTTTTTTATCTTTCAACTTAGCACCTCTATGAATAAGTCATTCAGAGCTAAATGAAAACTCCTGCAATTCTAGAAACCATGTGTGTACTTGTAAGCTCCCCCAAGGATACAGCCTTCCCAGCTCTACAGCACCTGCTTACCTTACTGCACAGGTAATTAATCTGCACCACAATATATGAATTTAATAATTCTTGAATGTGTCCATACTTCTTTACTATACTCAGGACCATACCGTTGCAAGGGAACATGTACATACGAGTGGGTATATTTTACTTCAGGATTCACAACAGAGAAATCAGAAAAAAATGTCATTTTCTCTCAGCCAACAATCCCTTCCATGAGTCAACCATAAGTGGTTTAAAGCTCTACCAGAAAACCACTTCTGCACAGAGACCCATCTTGCTGAGTCTCAGAAACCCATTTCATTATACTGGAAATGTCAGGATAAGATCTTCATTAGCAGCTTATGTCTGTCTCCTGAAGTCAATCAAAGCATTTCCGACTCCAAGGAAATAGGGTTCTGCTCATTCCAAACATGTTCACAAATTTAACTTCTCAAGATATTCTAAACATCAAAAAAGGGGGAGGAGGGGGAACCCACACCATTTTGGCCATTTATAGTAAGATTCACAAAAAGGCTTCTTTCACTCTTCTACTTTATTAATTTTGTCTGATGCTCACAATGATGACAGGTGCCACAGCTATTCCAGCTGCCACTCCCAACTAAGAGATGGCACATGGTCATTTGTTTAAAAAAAAACACAATGAGAACTGTCTTCTTCAACTGGTATTTTTTGTGAATTGGTTGTTAGCAGTAAATAAAATCCCAGGGGATGTTTCAATAATTCATTTCCCAGAGAAAATCTACATAAGGATGCAAAGTTACCTTAAAATAAACAAAGTTGTGGTTAAGAATTAAGAAAAAGCACATATATCAATTCTCATTCACTCCTAAATGTATGGTCCTTTCGCACAGTTTTTATTTCAGAGACTGTATACTTTGTACACCCTCCAAATAAACTTATTATTATAGGATGGAAAGCATCTTACATCTTAATGAAAGAATCAGTCACTTGCAAAATTTTGCCACAAAGAACTGAAAACCCACCGAACACAACACATTAGGAAGTAGTATCCTCTCACTGACATTTCAATGCTTGATTGGTCAAAACTGACAGTGCGATTTATCATCGTCACTTCATCTGTTAGGGCTAAACCTTTCCAAAACACTACAGGACTGCAAAGGACACTGCTCCCACCCTCCTCCTCCTTCCATTAACTCACTGATGAGTCAGTAAAGCTGGCCAGGATATCTCCAAGCTTTCAAGTCCATATTATGGCATTACACCAAATCTTTTGAAAATGTTCTTCCTTCTTTGTAGCAGAACTAAACCTCTATAAAAACACTACATGCTTGTATTAAAATCCTGAAAAAAATAGGTAAAAAGGAACTATATTTACTTGTATTGTAAAAAAAACCAAATTTACGTGTATTGGAAACAAACAAAATGACAAAACAAAATCACAGAAATCAAGAATGGATACATGCATACAGAATGGTCTCTCCTACACATCTCCATCACAGTGTTAGCAAAAGCACCTTCTCATCCATAAAAGCACTACAGTGGCAACACTTCCATAATCTCTTCCACAGTTTTATAACTGACTACATTTGCCTGAAGGCAACAGATCTTTTCTTTTAAGAGGTCCTGGTACTTATTCCCTACTCAAATTGATAATGCTCTACTCTATCTAACATAGAAGGAACATAGAACATTCACATTTTCATCAATAATGTTTACAGATGCAGGCATGGAAATAGAATTGTTATGGTTTGAAGGGGAACAGACTAGTTTTATAGTATCAATACAAGGACCTAGAGAGAGGGCACTGTTTAGGACCCCAAGGATTCCAGGGGCCAGAACAGAGAAGGGTCAGTATTCCCTCCCATTTCCTGCCATACTCCATAAAACCCAGAAGGGTAGGAAATTTTGCCCCTTTCTGCTCTCTTTCTCATTCTCGCCTTCATTCACTCAGACTTCTTGGAGAGAGGTTCATGCTCTTTCTCTTCAGCTCACCACATGCTCTTTAGGATCTGACTCCATCGGTTGGTGGGAAGAGCCCTGGCCCTGCCCTCATGGCAGAGCCAACTCAGGACTTTCAGACATTTATATCAGAGACCACATACCTAGTTTATTGTTGCATCCTAACCCTTCTCACAGACAACTTGCCTCAGCTTATGAGAGATAAAGCTCTTTGTAACACTTCACAACCCAAACATCTTAAAAAACTACATGGTTATTTCAAGTAAATTGCAGACTCTGCATAACTGCTGTACTACAGACTTTTGCCTGGCTTTATCATGCTTTGTCCAGTAATTAATTTACACAAGCAAACTATATTAATAAACAGAAACAAACATGTTTACACATATTAATTCTATGGCTTGAAATTGCAAGTATTTATGTAAAAGGTAATGTAATTACTACCTATTGTTTACATACCAGAAGTCCAAAGCATAGCATTTTTTACATTCAAAGTACCCTAATTTGCACTCTTAGTATTGATATTTAGTTTTCTGTTACAGTACAATGCCCCAACTAAAAATATTTTACAATGATACTCTGAGAGTCTTGAAGAATTAAGACTAATTCTGTATATTTTTTGTGCATAGAATACCCACAATAAAATCTTCAGTGATGCATACATATGGTGTCAAATTGATGTTCTTAGCACCATACTGCTAAGTAGTCAAGAAGCAAAAGTAGTAAAATACCAAATCTCAAATTGTGCTAGAAAAGTCACATTAATTCAATTTCTACATCCATAATTTTTCTGCTCTGCAAGACTAAGACTTTTAGAAAAAGCAGAGTCTTATGATGCTCTGTACACAGCATCTAATGCAAGAGACCAAGAGTTTGCTTGCAGATTCTAGGAAATAACCTAACCGTGGCAGCTCTCAGGTGCTAACCTGCTTATCAAAACTTACACACACACATACACAAGTAAAAACCTGCATTTTACTCTTTGTTATCTACAATAAACAGCAGCTTAACTAAGCCACTTTTATTCTGTTCTATCAGCCCAAGGAAGCTGATAAAAACATTACATAGTCATTATTTTGTATAAATAAATTATAATATTCACCTTTTTAGCACCTCAAACACTCACTTATCTTTATTAATATTTACCATAAGTACTTCTAAATTCTCCTACATCTCTGATGCAGTTATTATCATAATAATTCCCAAGAGTTAGTCCTAAGTATTCTCTTTATGAAGAAACATCACTTGTTAGTTTTTCAGGTCTGTGTATTTTGGTCTCCTGAGGAGATCCTGCACTTGGTCGTCCGTGGTTCTTAACAATATGCTGGTCAACAACCGTTTATGTTTCTGATCAAAAGCACAGATTTCCACCCTGACTGCCTATGGATTGTCTTGCACTCACTTTGGTTATTTGATCCTCACATGTACAATCTCAATTTAATTGATAATATCTGAAGAACAGCGCATTCCAGACTAAGTTTTAGCATTCCCAAGTCTCAGTGGCAGCAGAAAGGCACAGTATTCCAGGTTGCAAGCAAAGTTCTCAAGGAAGGAGGGGGAGGAAGGAGAAAGGGGGAGGGGAGCACATGACACAAAAAAAACCCCAACAAAAAAGACTGACATTATGGTTCAAAGCTGATTTTTAAATTTTATTCCCTCCCCACCTCCAACACTGTAGCAGCCAAAAGTTATTCAAGAGACTGAATCCATCAATAGTGGAACAGATTTGCTTTCTTCCCTTCTACCCCTCAAAAAGGGCTGGTTCTGATCCAAAATAAATGGGTTTAGATTTCATTTTTCTTAAAAATGTTTTCATAATTGTAGAAATGTGTCAGTATTTTTAAACTTTTCTAAACATTCCCCATTAAAAACTCATTAAAATCCTAAGTTTTTGTATATTAAAGTCTAAAAGGAGAAAACATAAAGTAATATAAACAGATAAAGAGAACATCTAAAAATGATAAAACTGAGCTGGCATTTCCTGAAGGCAATTTTGGGTTTCCAGAATTCTGAAATTTTAATTTCAATCCCAGAAAACAAAATTATATTAACCTTACATTTTTTTCCAGAATAAAATACTTCCCACCAGGTATTACTCTCTGGGGAGAGAGAAAAAAAATAGGCTTTCAGAATGTCTGTTGTTGGCCATCTTTGAAGTGTATATCCATCAGGTCATCTTAAAACCATCTCAATGCATGACTGCTCATGCCAGATTCAGTTAAGATTGCACATCAGCTCCTGCTAGCCTAATGAAAATGTTGAAATACCAGAATCTTATAAGAAACTTTTTGGTTTCAACTCCATATTTGAATTTATGAGAAATTATTTAGTTTATAATTTAATGCAAAGGCACACAGCCCTGGAGTTTGATTATATCTAGAAAACTATATTGTCTGTTTTATGAAAATCTGCTTCCTTGTAACCCCAATCCTCATCTTTTTCAGAAGGCAGGATGTATTGAAATGTTTGTTGTTACCCTATAGTTCCTAAAGCAAAGTCTTCTTAACCCCCTAGACATAACTAGTGTTTGTATATTTTTACTGAGGGCTAGACAATGTCAATAAGACACAGCCTGGAGCAGCACATTCTACACTGGAGCACACCACAGGAATGACTGCAAATTAGACAGAGGCAATTCCACCCTGCTTCCCTGTTCTTGGAGACAGAAAGTAATTAGCTGCTGGCCTATACCAGCAGCAAATCATTAACCCCTCCTGCCCCTAAACATTAGCTTAGCTATGCTGGCCACTGAATTGCAAAGAATGGAAATACATCTCTGTCCATCTTCTGCTTCATCTGCTCCAGAGAATCAGCATACTTGCACTGTCCTTGGCTCCCAGATACACAGTCTGGAAAACTTTCTTGAGAGGACTGGGCAGCATTTGGATTTGCTCAGACCGGATACTTAAATCACAGTCTATCCCTTGGTGATTGCAAAAGCTTCCCAGAGCTCCAGAACTGGTAAAGCTGCCTGCACACAGGCTGCATTTCCTACACATCATTACACTGTGACAAATCAGCAGATACAAAGAAAGCTACAAAGCCAGAGCAGGATCTGGAGCTGGGTTTTGTCACCACTGTCCTGCATTATCTTCATGATACATCATTTGGCAAGATCAGGTTTTATTCACCTGATTGGACTCCATCCAATTAAGGCAATGCTTGCCATTTAACCTAGAGACTACATGAAGCCACTCCAAGAACCTAACTTTGAGAAATATTTAATCCAAGTATTTATTCCAATACTTATTACACGAATTTGAAACCTATATTGTATGAGCAATTTTTCTTTATAGCTGTCAGCCTAGCAGCAAAATAGGCCAAACACATCCATCTAATTCAATGGGCCAAACATAAAAATGTAGGCCTTTTACAAATGCTTGTAAGAAATTATGTCTTATCATTTGACAGATGGAGTCATTGCATTGGCATTACACAGCCTGTGCATTAGATCAGACAGCAAATGAGATATTGATAGAACTATTTTGAACAGTCAATAAGCTTTCTCTTGATTGATAGCTTTGAGCTAACACTGGTAATATCAACTTCTGCACTTCGAAACTAGAGACTGAAACTGTAATGCAATATTCTCTTTGTGGAATTCGTAAGCGTAACTCAAATGTAGGCAGTGGCTGCAGCTGAGGGATATGGGAGCATGGGACTCCCTCTTCCTAGCAGAAGGGAAAAATGACAGCAAATTTTACTTGTTTTAATCATTCCATGTAAAAATCCAACCAAAGCAGTATCTTCGAAGATAAGACTAGGAAGAAGAAAGCCATGGAAGATGCCAAGTTAAGTCACTGAGCAAAATAATAAACCGAGGAAACAGAACTTCTCCATGAAGATTGTGCTTAAAACACCCTACAGGTTAGTTCCACAGATTTCAGCAGAAGTCAGAACAAATTAAGTTAATAGACAGACTGAGTAAAGAACGAAAATTTCCCCATATAATACTTTATGTAGTACAGTCAAAGATTAAAAGGAGCCATTAAAGAGGGGGAAAAGGAGAAGAAAACATATAGCCAAGACTTAGAAAAGTTATATCAAATAATCATCAATGCAGATGTAAAGTAGCTAGATTTTCAAAGACCATGTGCTCTGTACTGTCCCAGCATAAGCTTTTTCATCTCATGAGGAATCCAATAAAAAGCCACTGTTAAAAATATTTTTTACACTTGCAGAAGTGTATTTTTGCAGAAGAAAGAAGAAGGAAATTTAATTTCCTAGCCTTCATCTAATCATGACTGTAATTAATGACAGCATATTTATCTTAATTTAGGTTTCCACGTTGTCAAGCTGATGGTAATGCTCTGAGAAAGCTATCAACCCTATTTGAATTAGTTATTCATGTACAGTAGTTCCTACTTGGTTATGAACCAAGTTATTCAATTTCATCCCAAATTGGAGTGAAGGTGAAATAGTAGATTGGGAGGCTTTCCTTATCATTTATAAACAATTACTTCCCCTCACTGTCTTACTGAAGTTGATGCTACTATGCACAGGGGTATTGGCTCACACTTGCAAGAGGTTTGCAATTCAGCTATTAGTAAAGTAAAATGCAGAAGACATTAAGATTCTCTGCAGCAGAGAGAAGACCCTTAAGGATTATTTAATAGAATTAACTGTTAACAGTTTAAAACCTGAGCTTATCTGACTACAAGTATTAACATTACTTCAATTGCCACTAAGATCAGCGATGTTTCAGAACATTCAGGCATATCTACCTTTTGCCCTCTCTGCAACTGACATGAATGCATCTTTGCTCCCTCCTATGCAACACATAACATAAAGGTGCCTGCATAGTTAGGGATACTCTTTGGAAAACTGTCAGTAGAGGTAGCTCTTCTTTCATTCACTTGGTATTATGCCAGTGCGAGTCTATAATCATCTATAATGCTACTCTTGGTTCATGCTGACATGTGAAGCCAGGATCCATACCTAAAACAAATACAATTCAGCACATGTGGATTTATTGTCATAACCTACTTAGCAAATCCAAAATATTTCCTTCACCACTAGTAGGCTGCCCCAAGCAGGCAGGCAGTTATCTTTCTTCTCTAGCGCAGCACTTCAATCAGGTTTTTATATCCCTCACACTGTTAACTAGGTTCTTTCTCTCCTTGTCTTTTATTAACACTATGCCTGTGTTTGGCTAATAATTTCTAATGCAAACTTCATGGTGTCCAGAAAAAGAGTGCTCATTTTTAATTTGTACATACTCTTTATGCATACGCAGAAAGCCGTTCAAAATTTTATTTCACTAAACCAGTACAGCTGCAAGGTGTTCTAAATGCAGAGAGGTAAAGTGGCAGATTATACTGTATACCAGTGGGATAGGAGCATTATATGTAGATAAAGTAATTTAAAGAAACAGTGAAAATAATACAGGTTTCAAAAACTAATGTACACTGTGTTGTGTGTTTGTATATGGACTCCTTGATCCAATACAAACTTAAGGAACAAGCATGCATTGCAGTTTATTAAGGAATCATGTCCTAAACAGGGAGGTGAAAACAACAGACATACTTCAAACTTTCTTCTAACACCTGCATACCACAATAGAAATGATTTGCTCTGGGCAGGATTCTGACATTAAATAAAGAACAAAATTGGCACAGTGAAAAACAGACAGAAACGTGCCCCAATGGGCATGTATCATTTTTCAGATTGAGAGCTGGAAATTATTTTGGCTAAATCTTTACTTGTTAGAAAATAATTTAAGGTGTCCATGCCCTGTAAGTTGTGCTGAATAATAAAAGCTTGGCTTCATTGAAAAGTAGTCCTTCTGTACCTAGTGCAAGCCCTGAATTTTGTTTTTAACTAAAAGAGACAGCATGGAAGCAAATTATTTTGAAGCAAAAGGGGAAAAAACAAACAAACAAGCAAACAAACAAACAAACAAACAATAACCCAAACAAGATGTGATCCATGACTTCAGAAACTTACAATCATTCTCCCTCAAAGGATGCTGTATGCACCTAAATCTGCATTTAGGATGTATGCCACCTACTGGGAGCAAAAACTTTATCAAAACGTTAAAATATGATCCTCCAAAAAATTGAACCTGGCACACTGCAAGCTGGAGGGAAATTAGAACTTGCATTTGGTGTTGAAGCACAGTGTTTACATAGCAAGGTCTTAAAATTAAAGGGTTTCTGATTATCTATTATCTGTTCCTTATTACAAAATATGAATAATTAAGACAAAAAGCTACTATTTGGTATTGCTGTGCACTGTTTACAGCACAAATACAGATGACTGTAGCCAGACTTCACTAACTCAGGTTAGGTCTAATTCTAGACCTAACTGTAGCTCAGAACAAGCTGTTTTACTGTTTTCCACTTGAACTTTCGAAGGAATTAACCAAGTGCAACAGCTTGGTTAAGCTGCAGTTGTTGCAAAAGGAATGGCACGTGCAACAAGAGGTGAGTCTTGCATATATGTGGGCATGAAGAGCCGTGCACATCTGCCCTGCAGCATTTAATGGTCTTAATTTGGTATGCTAGATAGTGAACGAGAAGAGGGATCTCCTTGCTCTTAGGCCTGTCAGACTGAGGGAAATAAACAAGTCTGCCTAGCTTCCTAATGGATAGGTAAAAGACAAAACATTTATATTTCACAAAATCAGTTTCACAAAACAGATCTATGAAACTCATCCCTAACAAAAGACGCAAGTATGTCAAAGACCAAAGGAATTCAGGGAAGACACAGTAAACTCAGAAAGTTTATAAATACAGCTATTTCCAGCCTAGAATGGCTCCTTAACAGAAAACATTAACAAGAGTTAGAGCATACGAAGTATCCTTGCCCTAGTTTTACTATTTACATCGACTCTTGGAAAGGGGACTAGATGGACCTTTGATGTGACTTAGGTCAGAAATTCTTTTTTTATCTTAGAGCAAAATAACTTGCGTATCTAAGCCCTAGTTATTTGAGAGCTGTACAGAAATGTGAAAATTTTGCAAAGTAGAGCTCAAAGGCATAGCAGTCTCATATATTTAGCAAACATACTAGAATATTATTTTAAATTAATGACAAAAGGCAATGCACTGTAGTCTAATTACCTGACCTTCAAAAAAACCAGAAAATTCTGGAAATGCAGGAAGTGCCAGTACATAACCTTTACTTCAAATCTAATCAGCTTGTGTCATTAGTACAGGCACAACAAGTAGGGTACATGGGAGGATAAGCACAAGAGCCTGGAGAAGTTTTAGCTCTTAATGCTTCCCAGCACAGCCACACCAAGAGCGGCCTCCCTGCTCTCAGCTCCCCCCATGAAAGGCTACTGAGCACTACCTGCTGTGGGGAAACACGGCAACAGAGTTTCAGGCTGATACATTTCCTAAGGAGCCAACTCACACAGAACTCAAGGCAGAAGTGCAAGCCTGTGGAGATCTCCTCTAAAGGCCTGCCTATCCCCACGCTGCAAAAGGATCTGTGAACCTCTCAGCTAAGGCCTGCACCCCACGGCACAGCCCCCTCCTGCATGTAGGGAACAGCCCCTCAGCGCACACGCTCCCGTGTGAGCACAGCACAGGGCAGAGCACGGGCACAGCCCCATTTTGTAGCGGTCACCCACCCTGGCAGCCCCTTCTGCCCACCCCTCCGCCTCTCCCACCCCTCTGCCTCAAGCCCTGCGTGACTTCAAAAGCATCCCGGTTTGGGTTTTGCTTGGCAACAGTTACTCGCATGTGGGAGGAAATGGTCAAACACTTGCCTTGACCACTGTCAGCAAGGAGACTCATGAATATTTTCTTTCTTCCCTCTCTCTCCTCCCTTGCTTGGCCGACAGCCTACCCTGGAG
>NW_009951982.1:2431134-2435759 GCF_000747805.2 Chaetura pelagica | reverse complement strand
TGCCGCCGGGCCGAGGGGCGGTGGGAAGCACGGGCCGCAGCACAACGTGGCTTCAGAGCCAGCGTCACCTTTGCTGCTGCTGCCCCAGACACCGAGCCCGCATCACGCAGACGGGGGGTCCGGGCACACGTATCATGGCGGGACCTGGAGAGAAGGAGTCGGTTACTCTGAGCCAAGGCCTCACCAGGTGCTAAATGCTGAACCCATGAGGAACTTGTGAGGGGGTAGCACTGTTTTGTTCCTTTCTTGGCGGCATTGAGAGCTTTATTTTTCACGGTTCCTTGGAAGTATTGCAAGCCCTGCAGATGTTACACTGCTTTTTCTCTCTTTTGTGCTTCAAGTAGAAGAGTGCTTTAAAAGAATCTCTGCCCCTTTTCTTCAAAGTCAAGGCTATTGGCGCTGTGATTTGTCTTACTCTTTTCTCAAGAGAAAACCTCAACGTGACTTCTACCTGGGCTTTGAGTGCTGGAGAGGAGAGCAAAGAGAAGGGAGAAGGCCTTTTGCTACTGAAGAATAACTCCTACGTTCAACAAAACCTCTTCATACAGTCGTATTTGGAATATCTTTATAGCTGCCATCACACGTATCGCTTATGCGTGTTGTTTCTTTTTATTCTTTGTGCAACTTAAGATATTCTTCATGTAAGATTTCAAGTGTTGGAGAGAGAAGGTGCATTTTTTTATTCATTCAGGTGGATTTTTTTACATCAACTATCTGAGGAATATGAAAGCAGTTCACAGAGCATTTCAGTCATCAGTTTATTGCAGTCTTAAAAATTTGTTCAGTCTTTTGTTCAGCTTTGTTCTTAGTACCTCAGGGATAAGAATCAGTAAGCCAAAGCAAAAAAATGTTTTCATTGTTTTGGAAATATAGAAAAGAAATATACAAAATATACAATATATGAAAGAAAAGTGAATGGACATGTTCACTCAAGATCTGTGCAGGAAGTATAAGACATCCTCACCTCTTGCCAGCCCATCTTGAGAAGACAGACTTTCACAGGCTCAAAGCTCAAAGGTAGATAATAACTATTGGTGTTTCAATGGTCTGATTTTTAGTAGTGCAGAACATTTGTCAGATTGTGTGTTGATAATCAAATTGCTGATCCAAGCACTAAAAGATTTATTTTGGCACCACGTCTTAGACTCTGACATTCTAAAGTATATGTAGAGCTGGAGAAACAAAAGTGTAGGGGAAGTAAAAAAACACCATTAACAGTGGAAGGAAGCATCAAGGCTGTTCATATTAATGCGTTGAGCTTACCAGGGTGTCTTAGAGGAGGCATTGACATCTGAAAATAGTGTTAGAGGACTCACTTCCAAATCATTATGTGTTTTTCAAAGGAACATTTGTGAAAAGAGAGAGGCTGAGAGTGCCTTTTGCTAGCAAGCCACTCTAATGAGAAGTTGTGGCCAAACAGTGCCTTTTCCAGGTTCTCTCACACACACGGTCTATTCATGGCCTCTGGGCTGGTTCTAGGGCTTTTCTGATGTGACAAGCTGTTTTTGGGAACCTATGAGTAGAAAACTTAATTTTCTGCGGGTTTCCAGTTTAGTTCTCTGAGCTTGTTACTTCTCAGTCAAGTGCTGAAAGAAAGGAGGATGGAGAGAAGTCCCCAATTGTACAACATGTTGTTTGGTTGTTTTAATTTTAAAATGAAACCCTCCTTCAAAAGTAGAAACAATTGTTCCAAAGAGTCGGAGACTTACCTGGTACAAATTGACAAAAACCCATGGAAACTCATTTTTTTCCATTTGTGATTTTGATCCACATAGTTAGAAATTCACTACATTGCAATTATATTTGATCTACTTTCAAGCAAGTACATTGGAAAGAAAAAGGGGGGAAGTATCACTAAAAATAATGAAATAATGTGAAGTCAGTTTAGGTTAGCATATCTACATAAACAATATCAGGTATGGATGTGCGTGATATCACTGCAGGCTGGGAACTAGCCAAAAATGATGCTGTTTTCCAGCAATTTTTGCCAAACTAGACTATAATGCAGGGTTAAGTTTTGGAAGCAAAGCCTTGTTTCTGTTTGGTAGCTCCTCGCATTCTTTTCCAGCCTCTAAGGTTTTAATGTAATTTACCTAAATTACATTGAATTTTACTTCAGGTTTTACTAAGTTTTCATAATTTCATAAGACTGCTTTGCTAAATTTTTTAAGTTATTGAAGTTTATTTGTTTTATCTAGCTTTCTATAACCTGTAACCCATCTCCTTTTGCTAAACATTGTTTTCTGAAGGAGAAAAGTAATACCAGTATACCTGGTCAGAGCATACTGTCAAGAAAAAATGTCTCCACAGTGGCTATTTTGAATCTGTGGTGTTTTATGACAACAAATAAGTGTATGAAGGAAGGATCTTATTCCACTTAAATTGTAAGAAAAAGAATGGCCCATGAAGTGTGTAGAAATGAACGACAAATCTGTTTTCCAATCTTCTCATGTCTTAACAATATATTTTTTCTTCTTTTCCTGGGTAAGTTATTTTCAAATCTAGAGATAAGCTCAAGACATTAAATGGATACAGAGTTTTTGTCTGCTTGAAATTCTCAAAATGCTTTTTCAGGCACTTAAAACATTGCCCCTTTTCTATTGAAGTCTACAATAGTGTCAGAAAAAGGACAGTAGGGTCAAGACCAAATTTAAGAGTATAAAAGCAAGTGGGTTTAAAATTAATAAAGCACTGGAAATCTTAGGATTATCTACTTTTTCTGTATTAAACAGAACAGTGTTTTGTAATTGCCAGCAAATTGATTTTATGTTACAATTTCTCTTGTTTTATTAGCTTTATCCCTAAGAAAAAGACTGATTGTCCTCTTATTCTGTGGCAACTACATAAAAAATTACAAGTGTGGTAGCTATTTAGAATATTTCATGTGTTTAAGGAAATTTCTTTATGAAATTTAATTTCTGCTTTACTGTGCCTCACATTTCCAAAGCTTTATAGAGGGAATCAACAATGCCAAGAAGACACTAAGTATCCTCAGCTCCCCATAAATTCAATAAAAGCAGTAAAGCCTCCCCAGAGCACCTAGCAACTTAAAGGCTTGAGGCCCTAGGCAGTGCTGTCATTTACACCTGGAGAACAATGCAGACACATACATGCAGATTCAGAATTGAAGATCCATTGTATCTTCTTTGTTAAAACATGTCCCTGTGTTCCATATGTTCCATATCCAATTCTTTTCTCATGCAGTGCCTTTACCAGTAATGGTAGGTGTATAATGGTGCCATTCATACAGCCCTGCTAACAGTTAGATCAATGATACTTGTCATGTGTATGGTTTCCTGGGCTGCTTCTTAGAGCTAATTTTGATGGTATTACTTAAAAACACACATTTAGCTTTTGGGTTCCTCTTATTGATTTTTGTTCTTCTAAATGTAATGCTTGTTTCACCCTAATATGTTTCTTTGAAGTGGATCTATAATGAGGTACTTTGGACTGCATGTCTTACCTCTCTCTGCACACCATTAGTATTGGACTCCCAAGGGCAGTTTATACAGTGAACTCCAATAATGAGGTTGATGGTTCATGAAAGAGCTGATGTAACAAATTACTGACCTGTTTTGGAGATTAAGTAACCATACCTTTTCCAAGGTCTGCTCAGCAGCTTTTTATTCAGCATAGGGGTAATGGCTTTAAAAAGGAAGAGGGTAGATTAAGGTTAGACATTAGGAAGAAAATCTTCACTTTGAGGGTGGTGAGGCACTGGCACAGGCTGCCCGGAGAATCTGAGGATGCCCCATCCCTGGAAGCGTTCAAGGTTGGATGGGGCTTTGAGAAACATGATCTAATGGGACGTGTCCCTGCCAATGCAAAGGAAGTTGGAACTAGATGATATTTAAGGTTCCTTCCAAGCCAAACCATTCTATGATCTTGTGATTCTGTGATTCTATGATAACTTCTGTAGTTTTAAGAATGGTAGTTGCTCTATTGGGCATTCCTCATGCCAAGCTGATCAAGAAAAGTTGCAAAATATAATTAGTTACTGATGTGATTAGTTGTGCTTCTCCCAAGACAAAACATTATTCTGTTATTCAGGATCTGCATTGGGTTAAATTTAATATAGCTTTTTGCAGTCCTTAAGGTCTTTAGAAATTCTTCCAATACCCTAAATCTGCAGCTCTAGTTGGGAGAGTATCGGAAGGAGCCTGTGTTATAAAACTTCCTCATAATATGTCTCCCTTTTAGTCCATTAAAATGTCTGTGACTTTTACTTAAGCTGCAGCAGGATCAATTGGTTATCTGCTTACAATCAAGTCTTCTCAGAAGCACTCTTTCATGAAACACCATAGTTTCTCTTAGTAAGTAGGACTTCTCTTTTCTGTGGTGTTGCTTTTGGTGAGACTACGTAACTCTTGATTCATTTTTGTATCTGAACCATTCCAGATTGCTGGTAAAAATGAATTGTCTTTGTCATCTGTAGAACATCTGTACAGATGTTTTTTAATACTGGTCCATCAACTGGTTTGTGAAGGTAGCCAATAAAAAACAAGTATACTACACATTTTATCTCAATGCAACTTTTGCTGGTATTTTTTTAAACTTCTCATTTATACCTGCCAGATGGATGGATGCTTTTTGTGTGGATGAAAAATGGTTCTGTGATATACAAT
>NW_009951982.1:2414637-2431106 GCF_000747805.2 Chaetura pelagica | reverse complement strand
TCAAAAGCTGTTGTCATATACTTAGAAGTATGATGCTGATGCTTAATTTGTCATTTTATTTTTGGAACATTCTGCAAATTGAGCTTCATTGTCCTACGGATGTGGCCAACAGAGAGTTTGCATTGATAGTCTTTCCTCATTAGCATTGACACTGTCGATTTTGCTAGCTTTCTTCTTTCCCCATAGCTATTGCTTTTGTTTTTTTGCTACAAGGACTCTCAAGCATTTAAATGAGCCCAACTCACTCTTGCCCCCTTGCTGCAGTGGGATTGTAATTTCTGCCCCTCACTCTATCTCACGCGCATACATTTCCTGAGGAAAAGAACAAATTCTATGAAGTACCTTGCATAATTGTCTGTGCTTTTCTGATGTATATAATGATGTGTTACATTATTTTGGAAAGCCTGAATTAATGTTCTAAAACTGAATACTTGCTACATGTCTACTTCATGTTTTATTAACACAGTTGGCAGGTGGTGGTCACACTCACTTCTTCAATGATATACGTTGCTTTCTAAACAAGAGGATGGGTTTTGTGGAACTTATCTCCTACCACGAGCCGAGAAATAACTGAGGGGTTTTGCACAGGTAGTAGTGTTGTGTACTACAAGAATATCAGCACCAGCATGAAAGTAGTAGCATGCAAAGTGCTGGGCAGATGGCATGGCAATGATAGAATTTGTACTGAGAATGTCATATACCAAGAAGTGCTTTAAGAGTCCCAATACTTTTCACCTTTTATGTATGCTTTAAACTTGTTTGCACCACTTAAATTAGTTATACTTTTTTTCTTTTCATTAAAAAAATGATATGTAGTTCTAATTATTTTGGAAGTACAGAACTCTGTACAATACTCAGTAGGCCCTTGTGATGATGAGAGTAGGCTCACTTAAATTGGAAGGCCCATGGCCAAAAAGCTGAGCCCCACCAGTTCAGGCATTTTATATATGCATAAACTATTAGTGTGTGCCCAGAACAAAAATTCTTGTGCTATGAAGAATCATTCTTAAATGTCAGCATTATGAGGCTGAATTTTGGTTTACCAGTTGTTTACAATTTTGGTTACCATCCCCAAAGTCCCAACACCATTTTTCTTTATTTTTATTTATATCAGCTCAAAATTCATGCTCAGAACAACAACAAAAAACTCTTCAAAGCACATTTTGCTTTGAGATGAATATGGTCCGCTTGTGAGAAATGCTTATAGGCATAAATCTATCTGTTTATAATTACTTGTTTTTAATAACCAAGTATTACTTTACTCATTTTCTAGCTCTGAAATGGTAGTGAAACTATTTCTTCCATAATGAGTGTCTTGGATTTCTGCTTCTCATTCAAGATTTGAAGGTAACCTGTCACGCAGTTTCCAGTGGCTGACGTCTCCAGACCATTCTGTGTTCTCCTTATAAGTACATAGAGACAAATCCATCTCTGTCAATAGGCCTGCTTGCAAAAGAGCCCTTCTATTCCAGAATCTGTATTAATGAGTATTATGACATCGGTTAAGAGATGCAGAATTCATCTTTTCTTCGCTGGGAGTGTCCACATTGCTGGGACGCAGCAGCATGATCTGTTGTGTAGAGGTTTAACAGACCTGCATTACAAACAAAATGTTTACCCATTTTTATGGGTAAATCATTATTAGAACAACCCTGGAATTTACTGATATGTTTATCAGAAGTGTGTGTGCTGATAATGTCATACCCGAGTTAAGGCAGCAGCAAAAAGGACTTGTCAATCGAAAATTCAAAAATAGTATTACTTTGATTAAAGCTGATATGCCATCTACATGTTGTGCTAACATGCACGGCTCCTATTTCAGTAGGAATAATTATGCTACAACTGATGAATGGCATTTTGTGAAAATCTGTCAGCACCAGAAATACTGGGTATCTGTCATTCAGGGACTCAGCTAGTGCCACTTAAACATTTCAACAGGTATGATAGAAGTAATTTTTTTAATGACATAGAATTTCTTCTTTGGATACAAGTTCTAGTTAATGAGGGAACTCTTGAATATCTTAGCCCTCCACTGACTTGTCTGGGCTCTAGGCTGGTAATCAGATTGCTCATTTACTCTCCACTTGAAATAAACAGTTTTTTGAGAGACTGAAACTTCACTCAAAAACATTAGTAAGAGCAGAACCCTGTTTGACTTCCTATGTGGATTGATTATGGCAAACTTGAACCACAGTATTTCATCAAATCATATAATCATACAATCATAGAACAGTTTGGGTTGGAAGTGACCTTTAAAGGTCATGTAGACAAGTGTCCCGTGCAATAAGGAGGGACATCTTCAACTGCATCAGGTTGCTCAGAGCCTCATCCAATCTGACTTGAATGTTTCCAGGGATAAGGCACCTGTGGCCCCTATAGGCAACCTGTTCCAGCATTTTACCATCTTCATAGGGAAAAATTTCTTCCTTAAATCTAGTCTGTATCTACCCTCTTTTAATTTAATACCATTACTCCTTGTCCTAGTGCCCTACTAAAAAGTCTGTCCTCATCTTTCTTATAAGGTCCCGTTAAGTACCGAAAGACCACAACTCCCTGAAGTCTTATCTCCAAGCCGAACAACCTCAATTCTCTCAGCCTGTCCTCATAGGAGAAATGTTCCATCCCTCTGATGATTTTTGTGGTCCTCTTCTGGGCCTGCTGCAACAGGTCTATGTCTTTCCTGTGCTGAGATCTACAGAAATGGACACAGTACTCCAGGTGGGGTCTCACAGGAGTGGAGTAAAGGAAGAGAATCAACTCCCTTGACCTGCTGGCCACACTTCTTTTGGTGCAGGCTAGGGTATGGTTGGCTTTCTGGGCTGTGAGCACAGATTGCTGGCTTATGTCCAGCTGTTCATCAATCAGTAACCCCAAAGTCCTTCTCCACAGGGCTGTTCTCAATCCCTTCATCCCCCAGCCTCTATTGGTATGGGGTGGGGTTCCCTGATCTATGTACAGGGCCTTGCACTCAGCTTGGTGTCTTCTGCAAACTTGCTGAGGGTGCACTCAATCCCACTCTCTCTGTCATTGATGAAGATTTTAAACAGTACTGGTCACAGTACAGAGCCCCGAGGGACATCACTCATTTCATAGAATCATAGAATCATTACAGTTGGAAGGGACCTCAAAGATCACCAAGTTCCAACCCCCCTACCATGAGTGATCCCTACCACTAGATCAGGTTGCACAAAACCTTGTCCAACCTGGCCTTAAAAACCTCCAGGGATGGGGCATCAACAACCTCCCTGGGCAACCCATTCCAGTTCCTCAGCACCCTGATAGTGAAGAATTTCATCCTAATGTCTAACCTAAATCTGCCCTCTCTCAGTTTAAAACCATTAACCCTTTTCCTATCACTATCTTCTCTGACGAAAAGCCGCTCCTTAGCTTTCCTGTAATCCCTTTTCAAGTACTGGAAGGCTGCTGTAAGGTTTCCCCGAAGCCTTCTCTTCTCCAGGCTGAACAGCCCCAACTCTCTCAGCCTCATGGTGAAACATTTCTGATCCACCTGCTTGTAAGTCACTGTCCTGCATGATACTGTAACAAAATTACCCAGAATTTATTTATCACTCTAACATTGCAGACATATCATTGTGCAGGTGGGAAAATAAATGCCTGTGGATATTAACTATGTATCTACATGTTCATAATGTACTCTTTGCCTTACTGTCTGAAAACCAAGTCATTACTAGGCAAAGAAAAAACAAGGAGGTTTAGATAATAAGCATAATAAAAAACAGTTTTAAAATTGGAAGTTTTTAGAACCCAGTACCTTCAGAAAGACATCGCTTGTATTACTGTTTCACATTAATTGCAAGCTCTGAGGTGGCTATTATGCAAGATAGGAAAAAAAAAGAGTTTGGTCCAGCAAAAAGTTGAAAAAAATACTGTGATCTTCATGAGGATTTTGGTGAGGTTTCTGACATTAATATCACAGAATGACCTTCATGAGTCATTAGTCCTGCCAGTTCTCTACAGTTATCAATAGTATTTGGGCCTTCTGAATGAGACTCAAAACAGTTCTTGAGTCTTAACATAGCAGGGATTGTCATAGTAAATGCCTTAAAGCTCCTGCCCTCCCTTCGCTATTACCGTTTCCTAAGAAAAAGCATCATACAATGCAAATTCAATTGGAGACTCTTTCTAAAGCTAAACCGATGTTCGTGATGTGTGGAGTTAGCATCACTCTACAGGTAGCTTTTCACTGTAATATTTGAGACCCTAACCTAATTATTCTAAATACAGCAAATTAACATCAGTACTTTATACTGACAGTTAACACTCAGAAACAGTGTTAAGGCTGACATGATGATGGACTTAATGCAACTCAACCAAAGTGGGCGTCAGAGCAGTTGAATGCCAACTGACGCTTGCCATACCAAAGTACAGGAGGGCTCAGAGGTCCTGGCACTGCAGAACATGTTGTGTTTATCTCCTACAGGAAGCAGGCTTTTGTGTCCCTTTGATTTTTAAACCAGCCTGCTCCATCTGGCACAGTCTATGCATCCAAATAAGGTTCAACTCTGTTGCCTGCATGAGGAAGAATGGAAGAAGGACCTTTAGAAGGAACTTGCAACTAAGATTCCTGTACCAGATGACTAATTTTCCCTATCAGAATTTTGCTTTAAATGTACTGTCTGCTTTTACAGGAAGATAAAGATTCTGTCATCCAATTATAGCTAAACGTTATTGCTTTCGCAGATTAATACAAATATTTGCCAAGGAATACACACTTCAGATTGTTCTAGAAAAAGGGTAATGGTATGATGGCGAGGAAAAAAAGGATTTTCATTAAGCTAATAACTTACGTGATTTTTAGTATGATAGAAGTACCATAATAGATCAAAGCCACAGATCTAGAGGAGTTAGCAAATGAAACATTGCTGTGGGAGACACTGAGAATTACCAGCATGCAGCAAATCATATCTGCTAAAAACAAATTTGGATTTGGATTATACTGAAACCAAAACAATTGTGTTCTTTTTATCCCTACTGTAAAGTGTCTGCATTGTTCCCAGGGTCTGAGAACTCTCGAACTCTTGCTAGTCTTCAAGATCATGCTATTCATATGAAGTTGTCAAATCTTGCTTCCAAACTTTTAAAAATTTACTTTGTGCTCAAATGGGTGTTGTAATGATTGTAGAATCATATAATGTTTTGTGTTGGAAGGAACCTTAAAATCATCTCATTCCAACCCCTCTGGCATGGTCAGGGACACCTCCGACTAGACCAGGTTGCTCAAAGCCCTGTGTAACCTGCCCTTGAACATATCCAGGGGTGGGGCTTCCACATCTTTCCTGGGCAACCTGTGCCACTGTCTCACCACCTTCAAACCAAAGAATTTCTTCCTAGTGCCTAACCTAAATCTCCCCTCTTCCAGTTTGAAACCATTGCCCCTCATCCTTTCATTACATACTCTGGTAAAAAGTCCCTCCCCAGTATTCCTGTAGGCCCCCTTCAGGTACCTGAAGGCCACTATGAGGTCTCCTCACAGCCTTCTCTTGTGCAAACTGAACAGCCCCAACTCTCTCAGCCTGTCTTCATAGATTATCTTTCTGGCCCTCCACAAATTGCAGAATGAGCAAGGATAAGTAGGAGAAGTAGAGGTATCATTTTTTTTGGCCATGCTATTCATTATTTGTCTGCTTCTGACATGTTGCTTCTTCTTAGTCTTGTTTCTTGGACTGATTAGTTCTGTTCTGTACATTCATCTTCACTTGGAAGTTGTCTGTTCTCATACAAACTTCTGTTACCTTTGTTTGGATTTCTTGTATGCTTGCTTTTCCCTCTCTAAAAGAATGGGAAGAGATGATGATGAAAGCATATAATTGATTTAATGATGTATTTTCAATTATTTGCTATTCCAGCTTTACTGTTTACTTTGTCTTTAGCTACTGATGAAAATGGAGAAGGTATTTTCAGTGGTGTCACAAATTAGTTCAGTCATTCTTTCCTCGCTTATAGATGTACAATCACTGATTATCTATTCAGTATGCACAATGGTTTTGTCATAGAAAGACAGGTGTCACTGTGTTTTGTCTCTGCTTTTGACATTCTCTCAGTCTTTTTTAGGCTTGAACAACCTAAATATTCTGCTGTCTGCAAATGCTGCCGCTTGCATTCCATTACTAAACAGTGAATGCAGAGATTCTGCTGTAACACCTTCAAATGAGGCATCTAATTTTCAAAACAGACATAGAATAACACTTTTTTCCAGATTATTGTGTTACTATACCTCTTTTCTTGGGCAAGAAATGAGAAATTACCTAACAGTAAGGATCAGTTGTCAGTGCTTGAAAAGAGTACATGATTTTTTACAATCATAGGCAGATGTATATTTTTGGAAGTTCTAGTTTTACTGGAGTTCTTGGGGGTAGGAGAAGAAAGGGAGGGAATATGGGCAGTCTTTGACTCAGAGGCAATGTCCCAGGAATGTATTTCATGACTTGGTGAAACAAGTCTCTGAAGATTTAACAAATGCTTTAATAAATACATGAAAGCTGCAAAACTGACTTTCAAAAATGTTACTAACACTATCCTAGAGCTGATCAAAATACATCCTTCTTAATCCTCTCCCCATTCTACTTCAGCTCTGAGAGAATATGAAGATCTTGCCTAGTGTCTCAGAAGAATCAGAGCTTATGTCTTTTCTTTATTAAACCCAACAGTTTAGGCATCTTGGTTGGATTTCGTCTTACAAGACTGGTATTCCTATTTGGAAAGCAGAGAGTGTACAACTTGGGGAGCTTACCCTGAGAAGTGAAAGTCTGTGACAATGCAGGAGGCATTGAGCAAATTGACGTATTTGTTTCTCAATGCTTTTGGATCATGACTTTTGATGATACTGATATATTTGAGGTATACCCATTTTGTATAAAACATCCACCATATATGTGGAATGTCACATTGAGAGGACATCAGATCCATTGTATATGGTGTGCAGAGTTTTCCTGTTCCGCGTGCCAGGCTGCCAAATTGCCACGATCGGTTAGATAATGGAAAAAAGCAGTGTAGCTGGCAAGTATCAAAACTGGGATGGCTACCCCCAGTCTCAGATACTGTGTGAAATTTAGCTTTGGACTGAAATCTAAATTTGGTACAAAGTCTTGCCAATAATTTCATTAAATGTAAAATGTGCAGCATACTTATACATAATAAACTAAACAACAGCTAGCCTTGTTATACCTCTGTCAAACTTCTTAAAGTTTCTATTTGAAGAACATAAGTCCACCAGTTATCGTGGTTTTATAAATATTTCAGCAATACATCAGCCTAACCAGTAGCTAACAACCCTTCTACAGTAGTAGTCTTGTTCATTTTCAAAGCAAAGTCATTGACAAGGTACTAATAAGCCTCTGATTTAGTCACACAGCTTGCAGTGAAAGCCTCAAGCTGAAGGCTGTGTTTGTATGTAATTTCTTAACTGCTGCTCTGAGCTACAAGCTTTTTCTATCAAGGTAGAAAGTGTTAAACTAGCTCATAATTCTTCTCTCTGGTTTGTGTTGCTTGAGAGATTTAAAAAGCTATAATCAGTTTACAAAAAGAATAAAGAACAGCCATGACCTAACTCATGCACAGAAAAAATTAACTAGGGACAATACTGTGCATATATGTAAGGCCTTACCTGTTACACAACTGCAGAAGCATCAGGGTCCTTGAAATCATATAAAGGAGAAAGATAAAAGATAACAATTGGTATTGTGCTTTTCGGAAGTGAAATCGTGTATCTAATCTTGAATTGGTTATGATAAGAAATGAAACTTGCTGGTAACAATCCATTCTGACTCACAGGTGGTGTGTCTTTCTCCCTGCTTCTAATTTAAGTTTAAAGTTGCAGGGTCATATACTGTGGGATTATTTCACATGAAAAATGCATTATCTGGCCAGTTTGCAACTGGGGATTCAGGTTGTAGGTATATTTGGGTGAGAATAAGAGAGAACTGGCACTCCATGTATTTAGAAAGTTGTTAGTAAAAACAACTCAATGAAATTTCGGCTATTTAAAAAATTTATTTATTTGTTTGTCCATGTAGTTATGATGAGCCTACTAAAAATGTTGGTGGAGTGAATAACTGTGAGTCTGTGGCTTCCTCCATCATTAAACCAGCTAAACAAAACCTGTATTTCTAAAGAAGAGCTTTGCTATGTTTGTACACTTTTATCCTATCTCAATTGCCACCCTTTGTAATGGCTATTAAAGGCTGATTCTACAGCTAGGAGCTCTTTCTCTACACTTGCATCATGTAATACATCCATGATATAATGACTACGATTTAGGTGGCGAAACCATCTTTGTGTCATAATTAAATTCTTCTGGTTTAGGGAAATGCCATTGCATTGTGCTGCCAGAGAAATAGATGTTAAAAAGGCCTAGAATGTCACAGATTATTAATAACCTTTTCTTAGAGTTCCAAGTGTGGTAATCCTTTTTATTTATTCTTGTTTTCTCTCTCTTTTGTCTGTCATGTTAAACTAATAAAATTAGGGGGGGTTGGGTTTGCCCCAAAGTGGAATTCACTGGACACATTATCATCATAGAAGCATAGAATTGTTTAGGTTAGAAAAGACCTTTAAGATCCTCTTAGCACTGCCAAGTCCACCACTAAACCATGTCCCAAAGCACCGCATTTACAGATCTTTCAAATACCCCCAGGGATGGTGACTCAACCACCTCCCGGGGCAAGCTGTTCCAGTGCCTGACAACCCTTGCTGTGAATTTTTTTATCCTAATATCCAGTCTAAACCTCCCCTAGTACACCTTGAGGCCATTTCCTGTTGTTCTATCGCTTGATACTTTGGAAAAGAGACTGAAACCGACCTCCCTACAACTTCCTTTCAGGTAGCTGTAGAGGGCAATGAGGTCTCCTTTTTTCCAGGCTCAACACAACGATATAACCCAAACAGGCCTCAATTTTTGCATATAGAAAGACTTCTCAGAAATGTCAGTGCCACAAAGCACAAAAAAACCTAATTAAATTATTGAGATGCCTGCTGGTCTGAGGCTGACCTCAGAGCAGAGTTTCAGTTTCACCTTTCCCTGCCACCTTTTCTTTCACCTTTCAGATTGCTTATGAAACAGTGATCTGTAAATCTCTTTTGTAAATCTCTTTTCTATTTTCTTTCAGATATGCTAGTTTTTTAAAAAAAATATTATTTGAGAACTTGTCTAATTAGCAATCACGTTCATTGGTGGTAGCACACCCAGATGTCCCTGTTAATAAGTAGTCAGCAATGATTTTCTGACATCACAAATTGGAGCTGCTCTATTGCTCAAATAAAGCATTTTGTTTTGTTTTGCAAAACTATATGCCCTACTTACTAGCCCACAATGTAGTTTCTTCCAGCCAGATGCCTAGCTGTAAAACAGTCAGTTCAGCTTTATGCATTTACTATATAACTAGCATGCCTGTGATTGACAGTTTAAAAAAATGAGATGGGAAACAATTTTGTGACCTTGCCTTCTAATGGGTAATAAAGTTTTAAAATTATAAGCCTAGGACCTACTAGGGCTCATACTTGGGTTTATTCTTTCTGTATTTCATAGTCTGTTTCAAGTCTAGGCTGACATTGGTGCTATGATTGCCACATATTCTGGTATTTTCTGTGTCCCAAAGGGTAACAGTATGTAACATTTTCTAAAACCTCTAAGTGCTGGTACAGTCTTTATCAGGGAACAGTTAGCTCTGGAACAAAACCACTGACTTAGCTGCAAGCTTTAAAAACAGAGCTTAGACAAATTAGAAGGGGGTTCATTGTGATCTACAAATTAAACAGTACACTTGAAATTTAAAAAAAAAATATGGATCGCTACAATTTAAAGTTTGTCATTGCTAATCAGTTACGTAGGACGTATTTTTTCCTGTTTGTTTGAGTTTTTTCTTGTCATGAGTTTGTCTTTGAACATTCTTCAGATACCCTTTCACGTTTATGTCATTGTCTAATTAAAAAGCCTGATAAAGTATCATTAAACAGTCATCAGCTATTTTTCAATACTTTCAATACAACTGCAGAAGTTCTTGGAGGGAATGGCCCTTCTGGTTTGGGTGCTGTCAAGCCATGACTCTGTTAGTTGTTGCAAGATGCGACAATTCGTGTCTTTTACTACTGCTGTGCAGACACATGCATGTAACCTTTTCTCCATGCCAGCTGACAAGCCAAGTGTGGCAAAGAAGTGACTTATGGAAGAAACTGGCAAGGAGCTATGCTTTGCACTGCCGGAGCCATGCGGAGAACAGCTGTGACCTGGCCATAGCAGCTGGGGTCAGGCTTACAATAAAGCTGTGGGCAGAAACAGAGATGGGAGGGACATGGTGCCAATACAGCAGGTGAAGTTCATTGATCCTGACTGCCAGATCCTCTCCATCTAGCAGAGAGTAGATGGGAGAAAGGATGTTCACAGCAATAGTTTTCAGAGTGTAAGCAGCCAGCTTTGGAAAAGTATGTTCTGTCTGGAAACTTCAGTGTTCAGTGTTTGGTCTTGTTTGATAACTGCCTGATGGTATGGGCAAAGACATAGTTGCTTCCCTGTCCCTCACAAATCTGTCTTTTATCGTGGAACTTGTACTTATATATGCATACATATGTGTCTATATATGTGTGTGTGTCTGTATACTTCCATTGGTAGTAAAGAATGGTACCCTGAAAAGTCCTAACCTTGTTCTTCTGAAGAACTGCATGGGAGCAACATTTTATGTCTTTTTAACACTTTTATCTTAATCCCTCCTCTTCTGACCGTCCTTTGCTCGTCAAATAATTGAGCTATGGAACTGAACTACCAAGGTATGAACAAAGTATCTTTAGTGCCATCACTTCACAGCTTTGCCAGTGAACTGTACTCATGATTTCTGCACCTTGGCAGTGTTTTGTGATGCAGCAGTGGTGGCTGCAGTAAATCCAGCACACAGTGTCTCTGCCCTGAGGACAGGAAAACTGAGTAAGGAGCAGAAAAAGTTTAGATGTAAATCATAGAATCATAGAATCTTAGGGGCTGGAAGGGACCTCGAGAGATCATCTAGTCCAACCCCCCTGCCAGAGCAGGGTCACCTAGAGTACGTCACACAGGAACTCATCCAGGTGGGTTTTGAATGTCTCCAGTGAGGGAGACTCCACAACCTCCCTGGGCAGTCTGTTCCAGTGCTCTGTCACTCTCACAGTAAAAAAATTTTTTCGGATATTCACCTTGAACTTCCTATGCTCCAATTTACACCCATTACCCCTTGTCCTATCACTGGTCATCACCGAGAAAAGCCTAACTCCGTCCCCCTGACACTCACCCCTTACATATTTGTAAACATTGATGAGGTCACCCCTCAGTCTCCTTTTCTCCAAGCTAAAGAGACCCAGCTCCCTCAGCCTTTCCTCATAAGGGAGATGTTCCACTCCCCTAATCATCTTCGTAGCTCTGCGCTGGACTCTCTCGAGCAGTTCCCTGTCCTTTTTGAACTGAGGGGCCCAGAACTGGACACAATACTCCAGATGTGGCCTCACCAATGCAGAATAGAGGGGGAGGAGAACCTCTCTTGACCTACTAACCACACCCTTTCTAATGCACCCCAGGATGCCATTGGCCTTCTTGGCCACAAGGGCACATTGCTGGCTCATGGTCATCCTCCTGTCTACCAGGACCCCCAGGTCTCTTTCACCTACACTACTCTCCAGCAGTTCAGCCCCCAACCTGTACTGGGACATGGTGTTGTTCTTCCCCAAATGTAAAACTCTGCACTTCCCCTTGTTGAATTTCATCATGTTTCTCCCCGCCCAACTCTCCAACCTATCTAAGTCTCTCTGAATGGCAGCACAGCCTTCTGGTGTGTCAGCCACTCCTCCCAGCTTAGTGTCATCAGCAAACTTGCTGAGGGTACATTCTATACCCTCATCCAGGTCGTTGATGAAGATGTTGAACAACACCGGTCCCAGTACCGACCCCTGTGGGACTCCACTAGTCACACACCTCCAACCAGATTCTGCCCCATTGACTACAACTCTCTGACTCCTTCCTTTCAACCAGTTCCTAATCCACCTCACTTCCTGATCACCAAACCCATACCTGATCAACTTTTCTACAAGGATGCTGTGGGAGACGGTGTCAAATGCTTTACTGAAATCAAGATAAACCACATCTACCGCTCTACCATCATCTATCCACCTAGTAATTTCCTCATAGAAGGCTATGAGGTTAGTCAAACATGATTTACCCTTGATAAAACCATGCTGACTGCTCTTGATGACCCCCATGTCCTTGATGTGCCTGGAGATAGTCACAAGAACAAGTTGTTCCATCACCTTTCCAGGGATGGAGGTGAGGCTGACCGGTCTATAGTTACCCGGGTCCTCCTTCTTGCCCTTCTTGTAGACTGGAGTGACATTTGCTATCCTCCAGTCCTCAGGCACCTCACCTGTTGCCCATAAATAAATAAATGTACTGTAACTTTTGAGGGCACTCAAAGACTAGTGGTGTGAGTGTGCTGATGTTTCATTCTAGAGTCTTGACCATCAAACTCCCTTCCTCGTGACTTGTTTTGATAAGATGATGTTAATATTCCCTCTGTATTTTCAGCTAGTGAATGTCATCTCCTAGGGAGAGTCCTGATTAACTGTTTTCAACTAGTACACTTAGTACTTCCAGTACAGAAAGCCAGATAAGCCTCTGGAAGAGCTTGGTTGTCAAGAGTGAATTGTAGCCCTTGTAGCAGATGTAATTGCCAAGGAACCTTTTGAGGAGAATCGTCTGAGAGCTGGTGAAATTAAAGTTTGCCTCTCTGTGAAATGCTGAGAAGTATAATCGGGATGGCAGAGATAAAAACATTAACATTTGAGGTGAGTTGGAAGGGATGTCCCAAAAGATCATATAGCTCCTATTAGCAGCAAAGTCTCCTCAACTAATGCCAGGCTAGCAGGAGAGTCCCTCAGCCTGTAAACTCTTTAGGGAAAACTCTACAGGAGGAGAAATCTCCAGAAAGGATCTGAGTGTTGAGACCTAACTTAACATGTACCTTCCTTCCTAATTAGGAGTTATGTTTGCCTAATTCATAGAGATGATATGGAGATGGGGAGGTTTGTATCTTAGCAGTTTTACAGGGAAAGTTTCAGGAAATTTTCCGGCTGTTCAACTGCAAAACATCAGTATTAGAAATTTTCTTGCTCTGCTCTCTTTTTTTCTTACTTTAGCAAGGGATAATTTTTGTCATTAAGACTTCATTTGCCTATTTACTTAATGCTTTCTCCAAAAAGATGGACTGTTTGAAGAAAATCTATACAGAATCACTGAATCACAGAGTTGCCAAGGCTGAAAAATACCTTTAGGATCATCAAGTCCAGCCTATGACCAAAGCCACCCATCAGCTAGACCATGGCACTAAGTGCCACATCCAATCTTTCCTTAGAACACATCCAGGGACAGTGCCTCCTTAGGTTTCATAACATTTTTAGTAAGGCATCCCTTTGTCCAACCTTTTAACTATATTTTCTACCCTGAGCTGCTACGCTCCCTGTTTTGGTAAGGCCTCATTGCCCATCTAATGTGTTCTTACTGCTCAGTGTCTGTTCTCATGACCTCGATAATATGCATGGCTTTCATAAACAGGAAATATTTTGCACTTTAAGAAGATTTTCTAAGTGACCACAGCTTTCATTCGAAATGTAAAGAAAATATCCTCAGGAAAACTACACGGTTTTAAATATCATGTTAGGTTTATCTTGTTGACAAAACTCACAAAATTAAAATTCTTTGTTCAAATACCTGTGTTAAGAGTGTATGGAAGAAAAAGACTGTTAAAAGTTGTGTTTATTTGCTACTCAGTACTTAATGTTAATTTCATTAATACAATTTTAGGCAGAAAGAATTTGCCTGTAATTGTCTGGGCAGCATGAATAACCAGTAGTGTGTTTTCAAAATAAGTCATTCCCAAATAAGGAAGACTGAAACTGCTTGAATAAATTCTTCTGGAAAATTAGGCCTCGGTCTATTTTCAACTGACAAATTAGTCAATGACATGGTAGTATAAGATCGTACATTTGTTCTGAAGTGGTTATTTGTAATCAGTATTTTACTGATTTTTTTCCTTGCAGATTGTCTACTGATTCCAGTACAATGTCATAGTAAACATAGTTTAGTAAACTATGTTTCATCCACTCGTTCAAGATATGGCTGTAGTTCAGGTGAAGGAACATCCCCTAGTAAGAAACATGTGCAAGAAATGTCAGTACGAACTTAAATTGTCATTCATCTGAGATCCTTAATTGAAATCTTCAGCAGAGCTCTCTTCACATGCCAAAAAAAAAAAAAAAAAAAAAGCAAGCAATGTTAATCTTCTACTTTAGGATTTGTTTGCAGCATTTGTTATCAATGAACATCAGTTTCTGCAGCAGAGATGAGCTCTCTCTTCTGGCTATCTAGCATTGCATGAATCACATTTCTTTCAGGGAACAAACTTGCTGCAGTTAAGCCTCTTTATCTTTGGTGCAACATTCATTAATGCTGGAATTCTATAGAATCCCATTTTAGGACCCATACTGTTTTGTAATTATGGTTTTTTCCTTAGGCAGTATCAGTTTGCTCTCATTGTTTCCAGCATCTCATGCAGATGATCTTCAGTTTTGCCTTTTCCTACTCCATCCTAAACTGAATGCTAACAAGACAGAGTAGTTACTAATTGGTCCATCTCTAGGTCTTGCACTCCTCGCTTATCGCTTCTATAAATAGATGTTCCATTTTCCCTGTTGCCAAGGCTTGTAGCCTTGGTGATAAAAGAAGAAAAGGGGAAAAATTTGGTCCCTGAAGAACAGTAAAGATCTCCGCCTCCTAAGTGTGGACAAGCAGTTCTAAAGGAGATAAGCTGCTGTTTTGCTGGGGTCCTTACAGTGGAACAGGTAGGAATAGTTTTAATACAAAGAATAGATTGTAATGACTAACCGTCAAAGTGAATTGAGGTGCAGTGGAAAAAATGGGCTAACTGCAGATACCTTACACCATCCTAAGAGCCATTATGGGCAATGGAATACTCTTGCAGCTAGACAGAGGATATCAGTTTAAAGGAGTATTGCTTAGGCCATCATGGCAAATCTGCAGTCTTGAAAGGCCTCTAAGCAGCAAGTGGAAATGTAAAAGCAACAGGGGAGGAGGAAGTACAGTCCTACTTGCACTGATGCCACAGCATTTTGGACAACAAGGCACATTCTAAACCTTGTCCTATAGATGTAACACAGAACAATATTATTTGCAAAAAGGGCATCTTCACTTGATCAGGCACTGCCAGAATTGTATAATTTCGACATTTTGTTCATTGCCAGTTAACTCAGGTTGTAAAGCAGAGAACAACAGGCCTGCAGATTTGACTGCTGTGTCGGGAAGGATTTTTAGAATTATTCATAAAGAATGAACTTGTTAGCTTGTTAGAAGTCTGTTAAGCAGTAGCCAAGAGACATGAGTTTATAGAAGCAGATCTTGTCAAAAGCATATGATAGAATTAAATAAGGAGCAAGAGGGACAAAGAAATTAGAGACTGTGGGTGCTATAGATCTGACTAACTTAGATCTGAGTAAGGCTTTGATAAAGTTTCACACAAGTTGTTGATATGCAAATTCAAGGGTATTAGAGTCAATGAGAGAATGATGAAATGTATTAAAAACTGGCCAAAGAATACTGAATAAATGCACACAAACTGAACTAGAGAATAGAAACAACTAAAAGCCCCTAGTTTCATTAATTTGCCATTTTAAAAATTTCTCCAGGCTTTATTCAGATGCTTACTCAGAGTTAGCATGTGTCTGCTGTTGCAGAGAAATAGCTGGGGAGGTGCAATGATGCGATACACTTCTACCTCTAAGAAAATTTCCTACTTCCCCCGAAGGAAGAGAGAGACAAGGCACTTCAAGAATATAATTTCTCTTATTCCAAGGTGCCAATATTAAACAGACAAATTCATTTTCAGACGTGCTTTATTTTTCACTAAAATGAATAATGGGAGACTTAGACTTTGCAGACATCTAAAGTGAAAGCAAGCTGAAATTACTCTGGTGCTTCCTTTTCCCCTCTTTTATGTCCATTGTATATCAGTATAATTGCATTGGCTTGTGTTACTACTTAACTCTACCTTTTATAAGATTGCCCCCTTATACCATCTTAAAATGCCCACTTTCTCAAGAAGTGTTCTATCCTCAATCTCATCTTGTGTTCTTCCTTCAGTTTTTATAGAGTGAAGTATAAGGACAATCTATGCTTTAAAAAAGGTCCATTGCTCTTAAAAAATTCTCTAGTTCTGGCAAATCTCCTCTCTCCCTTAACAGGAAGTCTCAAAGCCAAACTACAGAAGCATCATCTGGTACATAGAGGTTTGGGCTGGGATTCAGTCCTGGGTCAACTATAATTTACCCTCTGAACAATCAATTTATGCTTTGGCTCAGCACTCCATGTGTAAAAATGAGAAGGATACAGAGTTATTTTGTAGACAAAATCAGGTAATGAGGCATTC
>NW_009951982.1:2413642-2414535 GCF_000747805.2 Chaetura pelagica | reverse complement strand
ATTCTGTCATTAGGCAGGAATGCATGTTTGAAAACAGAATCTGTATATACAGACTCAGGTCTTGGAAGGATCAGGCTGTACATACTTTATTGATTTAGAAAAAGGGTGTGGGGGCATACACATACAAATACATATATGCCTAAACCCTTTCTGATTTATATTGGTGAATGAAATGCACAATGGGGCACATTATAGCAGAGCTGGTATTTATAAAACTAATTTGCATTTTTCCATATAAGCAGATACATGATAAGACATATTCAGAGGCTTTTTATCCAACCTTTTGTTGTTCATTGGACCCCTCTGATCTGGTTCATCAAAAACTTTTGCTTGTAGTGGAGAAGCATTTCTCTGCTTTCTGGGAGCTGTAAAAGATCATACTCTTGACTATCAGAACAGCATGCTAGAGAAGGTACACAGGAAGCACTGTGATTCCTAGAGACAAAGGATATAGTTTGTACTTAGTCAATTGCAGGGAAACATATGTTAAGATCTGTTTGGGTGTTTTTTTTGCTAAAAGTTCCGATTCTTCATTATTTCAGTATAACTCAATTATCAACATGAGCTGTAAAGCACAGACTCAGAACACAACAGTACTTTCCATCCAGGTCTTCCCTGAGGAATTATGGAGGATTCTGGAATTGGAACTGGGAACAACATTGAAGCAACTCTCTAGGAAAGCAACACAAGTGCAGGCAGAAAGGAGGCAATATAGCACTCTTGGACATTTATGCCCTTCATTTCAAAAAACCTGCAGTTCCCATACACTAAAGCACCTAAAAATACTCTCTTCCCTTGCATTATGCCATTGCAATCACCTGTCTCCCAGTACAGTTGCACTTAAGTTTTTGAACAGCATGACTTTTTTTTTTTTTTTTTTTTTTTTTTTTTTT
>NW_009951982.1:2378437-2413344 GCF_000747805.2 Chaetura pelagica | reverse complement strand
TTTTTTTTTTTTTTTTTTTTTCTGAAGATCAAGAGAAACAGAGTCTCTTTAAACATCTAGGAAGATTGTAACAATCATTCTGCAATCTGCATCGCAGCTGGATTAACAGGATATAGCAGTCCCATGTCACTTATGTCCTGCTGTCTTGATTTTGAAAGCAGAATGTCTGCAAATACTTTTTTTTGATGCTCTGGGGGTGTCCTGACACGCCTGAACCATTTAATGGTCATTTCCAATTTTATTCAAATAAATAGCTTGAAAAATAGAAAGCACATGAAAATACTACATCTTTATTTTTTAAGTTTTTTAATGCAAAATTTTATTATTTCTTTTACATCTAGATGAGATGGTAATTTGATATAACTAGACAGTCAACATTTTTGCTTTTATTTAGTTCCCTGAGTAATAGAACAAGTGGTATATAGAAATTCCAGGTTAAAGAAAAAGTTAATGTTGATAAATAAATTAGTACTTATTCTGCTAGATACTTGTACTTAGCAGACTTTTCATGCTGAGTCTGTAATTGTTAGGTCAATATTCTGTTCCAACAATATGCTAATCAATTCCTTTCCAAACAACAAACTCAGTTATTTTTCTGCTGTGGGGAATGTGGAAAAGCTTTTATTGACTTTAGGCTCTGAGTTTGGAAGCAACTTGATGAGTCCTGAGAATGTATTAGCTGTATTCAGCAGCAAAGGGCTGGTGAGTGAAGGTGTCATCACAAGTCAGTAAGAGCTACCACATGGGATTTTTGAGGAACATAAAAGAGATTTGACTAGTCAAAAAAGTTATTTGGCAGCTAGTCCTGTAGATATCTTACTTATTTCTCTACTTATCCACGCAAGATAGTGAACTCCACCACTTCATGGTGTACCTGATAGACAGGTGTCTACCACAAAAGTTGTTCTGTAGAATTAGGTCTTTAATATACCAAGGGGCCTCTCTATCACATCCAATTCTTTTTTGTGATTTTTCAGAGACAGTATAGCTATGCTATAGATTTCCTTTATATCATACTGGAAGGATTTTTAATAAAACAGACCATGTACAGCCATCAGCGGTAATTATGAAAGCAAAGATTGATCACTATCAATACTAATTACTCAAACTAATAATTAATGGTTTTAGTACAACTGCTGTGGTTTAAAATGGCAATTATTTTACCAGAAACTAGTTCCTTGTCAATGTTATCTCTCAAGTTACAGCTGTGCATGACAGTAAGATGTTAAGAATAAAACACCTTGTGGCTGTGAAATGAACTGAAACAAGCCTTCTTTATGGAGATTATGCTTTTTCCCAGGTATTAGGTATAAATGACATCTTATTAGAAAAATAATTCAGTGTCATTATAATATACATAAAAGGCCAGATTGTGCCAGCATTTCTTTACTGCTATTAGTTATTTCTAATTGTTTATTTGCAATTGGCTTTACTTCTTTGTTGGAACTTGCAGAGCTACCTGATTTTCACTAATACTGATAAATCCATTTACAAACTTGCTTATTGGAAATGATTGTATTTGAGTTCCTACATTTTACTAGTAAGGACAGCAGCTCTCTCTCTGAAGTGCCAAGTGTCTGTGTTTATATTTACTTGCATCCAAATTGTACCTTATGCCACTCCATATCGATATCTAAATGTCTCCTGTTCACTTAAAATTGGAGTACAATGTTTTGTCTTTGCCTTCTCTCCTTCAAGCTACTCGGCCAGCATTCAAGATCAGAATCTGTGTAGTTCCATCTGGACATAAAAACTAGCCAAGCATACTTTGTTCTTCTGAAAGTCAATAACATAAATAACCATGGCTATCCTGTTTCTCACAGGCAGTATATTTGCAAATGTTTGCAAGCAGCACAGTTTGTCTCCTCCTCAATGCCATTTCCCATTCTGAGAGTAGAACTAGTAAAGCTATATGGTTTGCAAATATAAGCTCTCAATAAAGGACAGATACCATACATTTGTACATAATTGGAGTCTTTCACCTTGAAACCTAGCATTTGTGGCAAAGGAAATAGAAAATACCCTGCAATTTAACCTGCTACCTTACAGGTTCATAGGAGCTTAGTGCAAAATAGCTTGGACACAAATCCAGGATGTTCTAACCAAGGGCTGGAGATCCATTGCTTAAAAGCAAGTTCTTCTAGCTGGAACTTCTGAACATACAGCTGGAGTTCCAACTACAAGTAACAGTTTGCTTGAAACTGGAGAATACAGATGCTTAACATTTTGAAACAGTATGAAAATTTAGACTCGATCCATTTAAGCCACACATGACCTGTTTTCTCTCAATTTTTTAGGCATGCTTCTCTTTTCCTATTTCTTTAAAAGGTTTGTATATCAAATTCTTGGGAGTTGTTTAAAATCTTGTGGTTTGATATGACTCATTTGATCACATCCCCAGTAGCACAGACAGCTGTAGAAACAAAAGCATTTGTTAGTACTGAGATTTGAGATACAAACTGAAATATTTATTCTATAATATCATAGGAATGCCTTGGAAAATTATAACTGCATATAGGTAGAATGTTGATGATGCTAATGATCAAAGTACACAGGGAAGTGAAAGATAGAAAAAGGATTTAAGATAAGAAAATTAGTATATGTATTTATAATCATAAAAAACCAGCATGAATAAGCATTGTTGGAATTGTAGAAACAAAAGGATAACTGCATCAGCTGTGTTCTTAGCTGTACAGATGTGATACAGGCTTATAGAGCTTTTTTCAAAAAGTTGCTGGTATTTTCATAGTGAGTAACAGTTTACAAGTTTGAGTATATGCAACCTGAATATTTTTTTCTTTCTTAACTTTGGTATTCCAAGTATTCCTGTGCACTGTCTCACAATTAATATCCTTTTGAAAGACCACTGCAGGAAGACCTCTTGTCTCCAAGGAGCAAATAACCCTCTGAATTGGTAGGACAAGTACTCTAATTCATTTTGCCTCAGTTGATTGTCTTTATCCTCATGTTTGTTTCTCCCTCGGTTAACTTCTTCTGGTACTTTATGCTGTTCATCACTATGGGATTTTAATTAAATTGATATATCAACTGTTTGGTAATTACAGTTGAAGTATCTGTTGTAAATGTCATGCTGATGTGCTCTCACCCCAGGTCAGCAATGAAATCGAGATGTTGTGCTTCAATATATTTACCCAAGGAAATTAAAAGGTAGAATAACTTATGATTTATCATTATCATTTGAAACATTTATTAAAATTATTTACTACCATGCATCATGCAGTATTTCATAAATGCATAATGTTTTGTGTCTAAATAGAGAATAAAATAAAAATTGAATGGGGAGATTCAACTTCTGTATCAGGGGTAGCCTTTCTGTATGACCACCTACTTAATCTTGCCTTGCCTCTTGGAAATCAGGCCAAAAAAACCCAAACAGATAACACTAAAAAACAAGTAGGAAGCTTTAACTTTAGGTCATGCTTTAGACTCTCACTATGCTAAAGTGAAATTTTTAACATGTGTTTGCTTCATAGAGATGTTTGTTCTGTATCCAGCAGACAACAAAATGAGTCTGCTGTACAAGGTGTACGTTGACTAGTTAAGAGGAAATTCATAACCAGTTAAGCAAGTACTTTCAGCTAAATGATGGAAGAATTCTACAGAAAACACATAAGTAAATAAATTATAAAAGAAGACATTCTAGTGCAAATTGTGCAGGCAATCCTCATCGTGGTACTTCCTAACTGTTCACAGCATTACTTTGCAGGATTGATATTTCAGTGTATACTATCTGACTACACATTTCACATAGAAATTACTTCTGAATAGGATTTTTATCTCTATTTCAAAGATCAAATAGACATGTCAGTATCATGTGTAATATGGAGGTGCAGGATCTGCTAGTTATCATCATTTCTGAGCAAGATCCCAGCTGAGATTGAAACTATATTGTGCAAGACACTGCTCATACAAATAGTTTTGGAGAGTTTAAAATGTAAAAAATTAAAATTATGCAGGGTGAAGAAGCTAAGTACTATGATTGTCCTTTTATAACTAAGAAGTTTAGAGGATCTTAAATACAGGATTAAATTACTTGGGGCCTGCAGGAAAGCTGAGGAGGGACTTTTTACAAGGGCATGTGGAGATAGGACAAGGGGTAATGGTTTCAGACTGGAAAAGGGTAGATTTAGATTAGACATTAGGAAGAAATTCTTCACTGTAATGGTGATGAGACACTGGCACAGGTTGCTCAGGGAAGTTATGAAAGCTCCATCCCTGGAAGTGTTCAAGGGCAGATTGGATGGGGGTCTGAGCAGCCTGCTGTAGTGAGAGGTGTCCCTGCCCATGACAGGGAGGTTGGACCCAGATGATCTTTAAGGTCCTTTCCAACCCGAATCAGTCTGTGATTCTGTGACTTGTTCTGGAAGGCGTGTGGAAAGTTATTAGCTAAATTAATCCAGCTGTTGAACGAACTGCTTGACTGTCTATGTCTGCCCTATGGGATAGGCGAGGTCCTGATTCCTGGTGAACAGCTTCTGTGTGTCCTTGTTTCACACCACAATTGAGGCTGTCACTGCAGCATTACCCACGTGCCTTGCCTTCCTATAGAAAGACCTCAGCACACTCCAGGAGATGCCTCTGTCTAGACAGCTAAAGGATAAAGGCTGCAAGACACACCGTAAAGCACACCTGCCACAAAATGGATATACAGCAAGTAGGATCCTCCCTCCTATCTTGTTCTGTTAGCACTTACTCAGGGTTCAAAGCATGCAGTTCTAAGATGGTTAGTCCCATTGCTTTTTATTGACATAGCTATTTTGATGTTATGTTCACTGAGGTTGCTAATGATCTTGTACATGTCAAATAATCAATATAAAAAAAAGAAGGAAGCTCTGAAAGCAGTAACCAGCACTACATCAAAATAATTCACTACATAAATTCCAAAGTGTAGAGATTTGTTCTACAGATTATTGTAGTTTCTTGACATTGCTCTACTGACGGTATAAATATTTCTTATGGTGTACCATAGCTAGAGAAGCTTTGTCAAAATTTCAATTTCTGGTCAAAACACTGACATCTTATGCAAGCTGCCTCACTTAATAAATGTGTGTATAACCTGAATGGAATGTTCTGCCTGGAGTGTGTTATCACCTAGGACAGTACTCTTCATGTAGGATTCAAAACAAACTAAGGATGTACATAGACTGCTATATTTTAAATTAACATTTTAAATTTCCTTTTTATGTAATTATATAAACTTTTGTATTAAAAGGCTTCAGAAATATTTTAAAACTGTGAGGAAAATGCAGATTAAAGCGTCACACCAGTAAATGCTGAACAGTTGAAAGTGTTGGTGTGATTTGGCCTAATTTCCACCAACTATGAAGGCACAAGGATTTCTTGCTTTGGCCACGAATTGACCTTTAACTTTTGATTCCTTGTGTGCCCTTGGATAAGTAATTTACTTTCCCAATATCTTAATTTTTTCTTCTGTAAAATTAAGAATGTCATACTTACTTAATTGTCATGGGCATAATGATGCTTAATTAATATTTACATGAATTTATGAGAGCCTCAGAAAACAGTTTCTTAAGGAAGTTACTGATTTAATTTTTATTTGTTTAGTTAATTGATGGAGTCATGCACATGACAAAACATTGCTAGGTAAAGGAGACACACAGCATCCTGATTAAGAGGATGTCTTGGTTTGAGCCGGGATGAAGCCAGTTTTTCTTTTTACTGATTTTTTTTTTTTCCTTCAGTAAGCTTTCTTGTAACTAGCAACAGTGTGTTCTGCTAGGCTGATAAGACAGTGGAATGTTTTTCTAACTACTGAGGCTTCAAGGCTGCACCTGCACTCTGCCGGCTCAGACACTATGGGGAGATCTGTGACCCCCCCGTAGGAGGCTGAGTTAGATGGACAGCAAAATTGGCCAAGGATATTCCATTCCATATATCTATGTAAGCTCAGAGGAAGGTCAGAGATCACAGGAGACAACTTCCTTCCTTCTTCTTCTCCCCTTCTCTTCCGTCCTTGGCCGGTGTCCGGGGAGGACTCTGTTCATCCATCACCATCGATCCTCAGGCTTGATCTCTTGTGACCCCCATAACTCTCTGCTCTGTTCCAGCAGCAGCTTCGGGATTCCTCGGGACTCTTCCCAGTTCAGGGAAGTGCTGTGGGAGTTGCTGGGGTGGGGGGAGGCGAGAGGCTTTTTGCCTACACCTGAATATATCTGTATATAATTGTATATATTTTCTTGTATCATTCATTAGTGTTTTAACTAAAGCTGTGTAGTTTAGTTTTCAATCCAGCCAAGTCTCTCTCTTTTTCTCTCTCTCCTTCCCTACCTGGGTTGGGGGGAGGGGGGATCGAGAGCATTGTTGTCGGACCTGAGTCAAACTGTGACAGAGGATTTTAGTATAATGAAATAATTCTTGTAAGAAATTTAAATTGGCTTAGCTATTGTTTTTTCCTGTCAAATTATACCAAAGCTGCAAGGAAAACTTGTATTCTCTTTCAGCATTGATGCATAATGAAAGCAAATGAAAATACTACATGCCTAGAAAATTCAGATTTCATTTTACTGGGAAAATAGCATCTTGAACGTCTTGATCAACATGCATGAAAATATATTTGCCAGAGTTTTGAAACCACAGAACTATCAAACTGATTAAAGCTGCACAGCGCTGTCATTTGCGTGATACAGTTTAGGACAATTTACTTTGAATTTTGAAGAATACTTTTGTATTATCCCCAGTCTTAAAGAGTCACTTTTACATCATGCTTTTGGGGATATAAAATAGAGCGAAATCAGGACCAGGGAAATTTTTGTTCATTACACAACAGTTTTTATGAGTCAAAAATATGTAGAACAAAACCAGCAGAGTGGAAGATCCACCCAGTTAATACCTGTAAGCAGCAAAAGAAACTACTTTCTTGCAATAGTTCTGTATTTTTCTCAACACAGAATTTAGCAATAGCTAGTCATTAGAGCATATTGGGCACTCTGCATAGACACTGTGAGGAATGAGCAGCAAAGTCCTGGAAACAAAGCATCTCTTCTATATTCCAAATTATCAGTTATTTGAAATAGTTTAATCCTTTGGAATTTTGTCCTTATAGGTACTTGGACCATAACTGTGAGACATTCCTTAGAAGCAGGTCCCTTCCCTTTATCCCTTCATCACTCATCTGAAATAAAGAATATTTTTTTTAGGTTTTTTTTTTAGTTTAGCCTTCTGAAGCACAAAAAACTTGGATCTTTTCAGACTAGTGGACTGATGTATCCACAAACCCATGATTTTTTTTTGCATTTTAATGTCTGACTTACTGTGCTGCTCCCCATCAGCAGATAAAATTGTTCACTCTTTCTTGAAGCTTGTTCTCTTTCACTGGATGGACATGTCAGAGGTCTGTAGCACAGTTAAGTTTGGTGCCTCCTATGAAAAGAGATCTGAGTTGTCTCTACAGAGATTGGGCAAGACTGGAACTCTTGAGTATGTTTAGATGGATAATACTGCTCTTGTTGAGGTGTACTAGTGCCATCATTATTAAATGGAAGAATTCAGTATTTACTAAATTTTTTTTCTTGTTCTGAGTGAATCTGAATTTTGTTGTACTGGGTGTAGTGCTGCTGCATTTTTTTTCTCCTTTTGAATTAATTATTTTTCAATATACATTTTCATTGTTTAAATCAAACAGTACTGCTTATTGCTCTCACTATTACAATTGCATAGTTAGGAGCAGTTAAACAACCAGACTGCTCTCACACTGTGTCCAATGAAGGACAGAAATCAAGAGGTTAAAATGTTAAACAATAAAATAGGAAAACAGTGCAAATAATTATGTTCTTTCTCTTAGTGACATAGTGTCCTTTATTAAAACCCAGAGGTACTATTCCTCTGAAAGTTACTCTATTTCTGTTGTTTCTGGGCATTCCAGAGGTAAGGGAAGAGTTTCTTCATAGACCTTACATACATACCAGAGCTTTAGCAGAAAGATTCTTGTAAAAGTAATAAAAAATGAAACTTGGTGAAGCTGAAGCTGAAGAACATAAACAAACCTGATTTAACCCAGCTTTCAGAGATCTTTTACATTAGTCTTGCCATTTGATCACTATCAGATGCTGATCTATCGGGAAATTCAGAGGGAGAAAATGCTGTTGGAATCAAAGTAAGCACTAGAAAACCTGTTTGTCCAGTCCAGAAAGAAAGAGCAACCTTACTGAACCTACTCGTACCATCACCGTGTGAAACTGTGGGAAAATGCAGTAATATGAAGTAGATGAGTCTAATGTAAGACTATCGATTTAGAAATTAGTATTCAGTGAGTTATAAACAAAGATCAAAGAGAAGATTCTCAGAAAGTTCTAAAAGTTAATAGAAGACTGATGTGGCTTGGAGTCTTTCACAGAGAAATGGAAGAAAACCAAGAATGAAACACAAGTTTTAATTGACATGGAAAAGTACCTGCAGAACTGTATAACATTTTTGTTCTTTTTTAAGTACTTCCTTGAATAAAATCTAAATGTTATCTTACTGCAACCTCTCAAAACAGGCACCAAGGCAGCACAGGAAAATAGACTCCCATCTCATTTCATGAATTCTGTCATCAGGTCCATTATCTTTCATTCTCTGCATAATTGAGAAAAGAAATTCAGACAGACATCATGTTATCAATTTTTAGAACTTTTCTCCTATGTGGAAATCATAACAGTAAAGTCATAATCTCTGTGTTGCTTATTTTGAATAGAAATCTGAGCAACTGATCTGATCTAATTGCAGCTCTGAGTTGGTTGGTCTCTGTTGGTTTTTCTTCTGGAGCCAAAGACTCTGTGGATCACTTGATTTTGAAGGAAGTGTGATGCTATACATCAGATGGATTCTGAAAGGCAGTAAATGTTTA
Source organism: Chaetura pelagica (assembly GCF_000747805.2). Taxonomy (NCBI): domain Eukaryota; kingdom Metazoa; phylum Chordata; class Aves; order Apodiformes; family Apodidae; genus Chaetura; species Chaetura pelagica. The sequence goes on along the minus strand of NW_009951982.1, from coordinate 2,404,478 downwards.
TTTTCTCTGAATATTCACCAGAACCAGAGGAATTTAGGTTTTCATAGAAACCAAAAAAGTTTATAGAAAAAAGCAGAAATTTTCCAGAAGTGTCTGGAAATGCCTGTGCCCACAAGACACCTATTTACTCTGCAGGCATTTGAGTTTAACTGTTGTAAATTAATAGTACACAATTGTTAGCAGTTTTGCTGCACTTGTATGTAAAATTAGCACCTTATTTTATGAAAAAAATTCATGCTTCTGATAGAGTTGATCAGCTTTGCAGAATTTAGAATGAAATAAATTATGTATCATCATCTATAAAAGAAAAATGGTCTTCACACATGAAAGAATCATTCATGAGTCTCTAACACAGTTAACTCCATGTAAAGCATTGCCTTAGGCATGAAGATATGATCAGCACAAAGCAGGGCTCTGGAAAGAAAATATTCTCTTGAAAAGCAAATTGATCATTTCCATTTGGAAGAGCAAGTATTTCATCACAGACCATTACAGATAATGTTTTATTTTGAAATCTCTCTGTTTAGGCTCTATGGTTGTGCCATAAATATCACTGTAGGTATCCAAAACCACTTGGCACATGGTTGTTGCTGTCGCTGCATCTAAGGAACAACTCTCTCATTTCATTCCTTTGACATAATGAATTTTTGTGTAGACTCATTACAGTATGTAATGTGAACTGTTCCACTCTCTAATTTCTCCTTCTTTCAAACAGACTTTCATTTTGGATTATGGTATATTATTCAATATGCATTCTACTTTCATTTGTGATTCTGTCCTTGATTTCCTTGCAGGTATCACCATAGCTTTGCTGCTCAAAAGACAGAAGCTAAATACAGTATAATGATGGTAGAATTGAACTGAATAATTCATAGTGCCAATTAATAAGAGGAACAGACTTTAACAATGTGTTACGTGATATCTGAAAAATAATTTTCCACTTTGTAAGGCTGTATGACTACAGCAAATCAGAACTACATTTGCTTCAGTTACAAACTTTCATAGTACTGAGAGTGTGTTTTGTAAATTACCTCTTTATTTTTTCTTGTTTATTTTGAGAAATAAAATGTTGAACGTCTACATGACTTGAAAACAGCTATTAGAATTTTCTTTGTGGCTAACACATGCTAGGGCACACGTGTGCCTGAAGTCCTAAATTGTGAAGAAATGCTAAACTGAGAAAGGTTGTACTACTGCTTACACAGTTCTGGTTGTTGGACTTCACCTACCTTTTCCTGCAGCAGTCTGAACCCATTCACAGCTGGGAAAAGGCTCAACCTGATGGGGAAAAGCAAAGCTGAGATTCTGCTGAATGCAGCCAACCTGCAGGCTGACATCTGTGAGTTATGCAGAGGAGCAGAACACAGGCTTGACCTTATAATCAGGCTGTATTTTCAGTGTAAGAGGGAATGGAGAAACACTCTTGCCTAATAATTATTGAAGTTGGGAGGGAACTCGTTCCCGCAGTGCTTCTCAAGGAGGAATAGTTTGTTTTGGCTTGTCTCTTCAAGTGGAAACATAACTGTGAATTAAAAAATAGCATGCTGAGTTTTAGGAGTGGCTTTTTAGCTGCTTGCCAGAGAAAAGTGGTGGGTAGAGGGCAAGTTGTCATTGATTTTTGAAGCCTGAGTGCACTTTTCATACCCCGGTGCTGAATAGTAGGCAGCATAATGCTGCTTATGATAGAAAATTTATGAATAATGCTAATAAATAGTGTTCACACTGCTGTTCTCCTTCCCTGACATAAAACAGCCACCTGCTCCCTACTTTTGGAAGAAGGTGGTAATAGATAAATTCCACCTTATTTAGGAATATGAGCAGCTAATTTATGCACAATGAGAATGTAATTCCACAAGTGTTAGGTTTCTATTCTTTGTTCAGGTTTCTTTCTAGTTCTGTATAATAATTTATAGTTAATATATCCAGTTATTTATTAAATTTAATTATTTCAGTAATATACTTCTACATGTTATCTTCACAGTAGTAATAATGAAAATTATATTACTATTACTTTAGCACTAAGGTGAATGTAGACCTGGATGGTGCTATGCAGAGTCAAACGACAGGTCATTATAGGTTTTTTAGTACTGATTCCTTGAAGATGAAAAAAAATGCTCCTACCATCATAAAACATTAACTGATTTTTTAATAAAAGTCATAAATTTCCAGACTGGACACAAATTATTACTATCTTAATAATATGCAAAACATTTGAGAAGCTGTTAAGAGTGTGGATAGCAACACATGTAACACTGAACTACTACAGAATTTGAGTATCTGTTGTGTGGTGCAGCCCAGCAAAAAGCAGGGCTCATTCTGTCAAACCTTTCATGAGAACCACTGAAATTAAATCACATGCACAATATACACATACAAAAGTAGTACTTTTGACCAGGTTTGTTGTCATTCCGGAGCCAATATAAAGTCATGGTCTAACTTGTCAAACAATATGTATTGCTAATTTCTACTTTTTTTTCTTTTTTTTTCTTTTTCTTTTTTTTTTAATCAGTAAGATCTTATTGCAAAGAAAGAGAATGAAAAAGCGAATAAGAACTAGAGTTCATGCATGTTTTCACATCAATGTCTCCTTCTTTCTTTCATGGAAATTTTGCTTACGCACTTAAATGTTTCAGCTATATCTGGAAAGCAGATTTCACTGAGAAGAGGCATAATTTATTAGCTATGTTACTATAACATAATTTTGAACTAAACTCTGAAGGATCCACTGTCGTGTCACAGAAAAAGAGTTTTCTTTGTATTCTTCCTTTTGAAGCAAACATGACGTTAGGCTTTCTGCACTAACAATTAGGAGTTACTTTGTAGTTGAGTTACATTTTCTATAAGAATGACTGAGTCAGCATAATAAATAGAGATTATATATTCCCATTTTTGCATGGAAAATAGGGTTTAAAGAAGAATCTTTTAGGTAGTTCAACTCTTCATACCTTTTTTGCTCTGTGAATGAAATTCAACATTGTACAGAGTGTATGCATGCCCTAAATATCATGTATGTTCCATTTTGAGAGCTAATAGGGACTTACGCAGTTCATAGGTTTTGTTTGGACATGGAAGTTTACCTGCATGCTGCAAGGCACCTTCAAAAGTCCATAAATTGATTCAATCAATGTTGCTTGGATTAGGCTGATTCTTGGAATTATATAATTATTATAGTATCAATATCAAAAGTTATTATCACTATCATTATTTTACTCTCCTGTTTGAATGCTGCTTTGACATGGTTTAACTCCAGCCAGCAGGTAAGCACCACGTGGCTGCTTGTTCACTCTTCCCTGATGGGATTGGGGAGAGCACAGGAAGTGTAAAAGTGAGAAAACTCATGGGTTGAGTTAAAGACAGTTAAATAGCTAAAGCAAAAGCTGTATGTGTAAACAAAGCAAAACAAGGAGTTCATTCACTACTTCCCATTGGCAGGCAGGTTGTTCAGCCTTCTCCTGGAACATAGGACTCCATCACATGTAACTGTTATTTGAGAAGACAAACGCCATCACTCTAAATGTTCCCCTACCTTCATACTTCTTTCCCCAGGTTTACATGCTGAGCATGACATCATGTGGTATGGAATATCCCTTTGGCCAGTTGGGGTTAGCTGTCTTGGCTGTGTCCCCTCCCAAATTCTTGTGCACCCCCAGCCAACTCACTGGTGAGGTGGGTTGAGAAGCAGAAAAGGCCTTGACTCTGTGTAAGCACTGCTCAGCAGTAACCAAAACATCCCTGTATTACCAACACTGTTTTCAGCACAAATCCAAATCATAGTTCCATTGCAACTTCTATGAGGTCAATTAACTCTATCTCAGCCAAAAGCAGCACATGCTTAATAGCTTCTGCCAGGTGTGATTTATTGGACTTGGATTCATAAACTTAATATTGAAAACAAATTCATTCCTGTAAACAGATGTCATTAAATGGCAGGTTTTGTCAAAGGCAAATGATACTCCCATAGGAAGACATCCTCCGAGTTCCATAAAAGTCTTCATCTGTTTCTCATCTTTCATGTCATAAATAACATGCTACTTTTAATATTATATAAGGTTTGCTTAATATCTTTGCCTGTTTTGGGGAGGGGAAACAGGAATGTAACTAATGTTTTACTGATTAGGACTTATTATAGACACTTAAATAATACTTTTGATATTGATACTATAATAACTATCAACTTTTTAATTGATATTTATATAACAGATCTATTAATTGATACTTATTCCCTAGTTCATTGCTTTTCTGTGTTGCAAATTGTAGCAAATATGGACACAAAGACAAGTATCATTCCTTTAGCTACCATTAATTATGTGATGTAGTTGAAAAGTTTATTTCTTTCTATTGCAGACTTAAATCTGCCAATATCCACACAGCCCAGAAAATAAATAAATAAATAGATAGATAGATAAATAAATAAATAAATTTAATTATACTGTGCAGTAAGTGAGCTGTCTGATATATTTTATGGCGTACAGATGCTCATGTGAGAAAAGGCAGAAAGAAGATCATATTTCTTACATATAAAAAAGTTATGCATAATATGAGAAGGTGAGTGAACCTCCAAGTCTTAGAATTAAGGAGCTGTTCATAAAAAGGGTATACAAGTTCACATAAGCATCCAACTTACCAATGCAGCAAAATATGACTTAAAATCTTGCCGAGAGTGTTTTCTATGGTGATATTTCTCATTCATGTTGGGGATTTTTTCTGGCCTGGAGATCCTTCAGTAAGAGCCACAATATTAGCTGATGTTACAATTTAAGTGAAAACTGCATTTTAGAAGAGTCATGTTCCATGAGATTCTGAAAAAGCTGCATTACTGGGATTTTTCTATTTGTCTATCCAGTTGTCTTGAAGTTTCAGTGGTGAAATTTTTGGGAAAAAAATGCTTTTTTGAAGTTAAAAATACTATTTAAAGGGGGTTTTAAGTGGCATAGTTTGGGCTTTTATCAGAAAACCCAATTCCTTGAAATAAGTTAGAGGCTGTTTATTTCTTTTCTTTAGTGAAGCCCATCCACAGATGAGGTCAGTTTTCTGCATCCTTAGAGGTAAAATGAGTATCCCTGGCAATTGCCTGGAAGGCTTTCAGTTCTTCCATGCCCAGTCACCTATGACTGCCTGCGTCCCAACAGCTCACCCACCACGCTATTTGCTTCGTTTGGAAGCCTCATATTATCTCCTTCAAGGGTAGCATTTTTCTCATGTATGAAGCCTGAAGAAAAGTATGCTTGAAGTGAGGGAAGATATGCATGAATAAACTTAGCTACATATAGAACAATGCTTGAAAAGCCTTTTTCTCTATAGTGGCCTGTTAGATCACCCATGATACTTGCTCTCTCTTCTTTTCAAAGGGGCAATGCAGATAAATAGGATTTGATTGGAAATACAGTATTGTGGTAAACACTGTCATTCATGAGCATACATTTTACATACAGTTATCAGATGTACTGACAAGAAATGTGTGTTGTAAGACAGTTTTATTGCACACTAAGCATAAAAACTCTTCTTGGATTATGCCCCCTGTAATGTTACAGTGCTCAAAAAAAGAGGGAGAATGCCATTCAACAAGGCAGGCACTGTTGTTTTGCTACGACTACTGGTATGATAGCTTCAGTGAAAGTTATTCTGGGCTCTGATGGAACTGGCAGCCTGCAAGTCTCTAATGGAAGCAAATGATAGACTTCCTAAAGCGACAGTATCATTTCACTAATGTGCAACTAAAAGTATTCAAGTGAAATCTAATAGCTTCTACTTTCCAGAAACATTGTTAAAATAATTGCTCCCACTTTTTACAAAGTAATATTTCATGTAGCAGATTGCCTGAAAGGAAGGTAACCTAAACTATAACAGGAGAATGTAAATTGCCCAGACTACTTTAATAATTCCTGAGTGGTGTAAGCAGAAGATTTCAACATACCAAGATACTGTGAGCTAAACAGAAACTGCCTGAGGATAATCGATCTCCTTCCAATTGTCCAAAAGGTCCTTGGACTCAGCCCATCTTGCTTATTTAACTAAATTATTTGTTCTGTGCATCTATCTATCTATCATCTATCTATCTATCATTAAAGCAGCAGTGTGACAGCTTTGTTGTACTCTGATTTTGTCTAATTTTATTTCCATTTTCACACTCTCGAGGGGTTTTTTGTATATGTATTTATAAACATGAATATTTGGCTAGTGTGGATATGAGTATATATATGTATACATATATATGGCTCACTGAAGAGAGGGAATACATGAATAAAATATTAGTCATATACAATTAAAATATTATTAAAAGCAAAAGTACCGTTTGGAAAAACACTATATATCTGAGCAGGTTGCCTTTCTTGCCATAAACTGTATTTCACAGTATTTTTTACTGTATTTTAATTTATTTATTTCATCTAGGAAACACATATTAAACAGCACCATAACGTGAACATTTGGTGTTGTACACTTCTTATTAAATGGGCAACAGGTGGTTTTGTGTTTTATTTTTCCGAGTCTTCCTGAATCAAACCTGCTTTGTTTTTCATTGTTATTATTATTCTTAGAAGAGTAAAGCCACATTTCTATATCTCTATGAATTAAGCTCTATCTCATGCTCTGTTTCTGATACCTCATTGACCTCAAGCGTGGTAACCAGCACACTTCTTTTTACTACTGCCTTGGAAAAGTGGTATAATCAGTAACCCAGAATTTTCCTGGTAAACCTGAGTCTATTCAGTTCTCACTCCCAGCTGAAACTGGTAGCTGGGTAGTTTAGGGAAAAATGAATGAGGTGTGGGATGCAAGAGGGCTGTGCTCTGCTCTCCCTGTTGTGCCATGGGGCTGCAGTTCTTTCTGAAACTGCTGCCAACTCCCTGCAGTTGTGGAGTTCCACACTCTCTGGTGATCCCTCTGCACTGTGCCATGGGCAGCTGCTGTCAGCCGGAATAGGTAGTGCAGTCTGGTTGTACTTCAAAAAGAAGTAGCCTGTCTGCTGCAGCTGAGCTGCTGCCCAGAGGCAACACATTTCCTTTGAAGGCTGAACTCTCTGTTGGTTTCCGTGTTTTTCGGATTGTCTCCTGCTAGTGACCATTACATGGAGAAGAGCAGTGTGTGAAAGCATCTTGCCACATCAAAGTGAGGGCCAGGAAGAGGGGAGTAACTTTAAGCATCTATAAAGACAGGGGATCTCCCATTCCTTTCTCATCATATGGCAGCAGGCCTTACAAGCACTGTGTGATTACAGCCTTACCTTAAACTGACAGTGCAGCTCGCCACCTGAACCTTGAATATTAACACTCTGCAAGTATTTAACCTCCCTGAAATGCTGACAGCGACATTGGGTGTAAAGGTATGTAAGGACAAATTTTTTCCTCCCATAATTTTGTTGGCAATAGTTAAATTATAACAGAGATAAATTCATCACAGAAAATCCTAAAATAGCCACCCTTTGTGTTTTAAATCACTAATAAACTCTGTGCTGCATGAAATAAATAAATCCCTTTTTCATCCTTCAAAGTATATGTTTAATAAGGAAAGTGAGAACCTATAATGTAGTACCATCATACTCAAGTGATCTGCTTCCTTTCAGGAGCCAGAATCGCATTAGCTGGCTTCAGGGCCTGCATAGGATCCTTCCTGCTGAGCAGTGTTAGTAGCCCTGCAAAGCCAGTTACCTAGGAAAAGAACAGTTGTGTTTTATGCTAATTAATTTTTGTCTGAAATGATAGCTTAAATATATGTTAGGATAATGTGTGTGTGTATTTTTTAATTCTGTAATTTATTATTATAAATTTTTATAATTGTATTGCTGTATAATGAAACCTCTATAATTTCTATGTCTAAATCTCAGCTAACCCTATGCAATCTGATTGTGAACACTAGGAAGACCCCTGATGATTCTCATCTTTTAAGTAATAGATTGTGGTTCTCATTGTCTGGCTTGTCCAGCAGAGGAATTGCTGGAGAATGTGCACCAGAAACAATCCCATTTAAAGCAAGAGTCATTACTCCCCTGTTAACACCATGGTAGAGAAGTCTTAAGCTACTCCCAAGACAGTTTGAATTTAAAGTTACTGTGATGTAAACGTCCAGCCCAACAATACCTATTTCCTCAGGTCACATTTCAAAGTAGGAACGTCCTTTTTAACTGATTGACCCCCACATGGACATGCTGTAAAGTACATGTATTAAAATAACTCTTTCTCTGGACTAAGCAGGGCATAAATATGCACTTTATTGGAGCATGTGCCTAAAGTATCAGCTGGACATGGGGAACAGGAGCAGATCCATCTTGAAGTGATGAGCTCATCTAGGTACTGAAAAATAAAAGCACCCATTGTGTACTGACCACACAGAAAAGAAATTTTTCTAGTATTTTGAATTCTACTTAGAAAACTGGGCTTTTACTCTCTTTTCTTGAGATCGTATTTCTCCTTGTCAGCCAGAAAGAATGTCATGATAAATCCTGAGCAGCAGAGTTCATGTGTCTTTCAATTCTGTGTGGGCAGAAAAAGTGGAGTCAAATGTCCACACTTTGTTTTTTTTTCTTGGGTTTTTGCTTTTGTTATTGTTTACAAAAACCTGGGTGGTAGAATTCTTTTACATTGTTTTATGTCCATTGGTGACAGCCTAGAGGCTGGATCATAGGGTCTGCAATATATAGAGTTTGAGTCCCCTAAAACAATATCAGTGCTGAATTATTTATTTAAAAAAATGAATTATTTTTCTGTTCACATTTTTATACATGTCTTGCATTCTTTTTCATCACTTTTTTTTTTTTTTTTTTTTTTTTTTTTACATTGGCTGTAGCATGGATATGTGTTTTTGAGAACAGAAAAAATAAAGGCTTGAATCTTTAGAAACAGAACCTTGTTACTGGATCATTCTTTACATAATCAGCAGAACTGGGACTTTTGTTTCCACCTCACAGCTGTAGTCATGCTTGAATTTATCTTTTCCATTAAGTTTCAGGCTGTTTTCATTTGTCTTTTTTTCCTCACTTTCCACCTATATGCATGTGCATATGCGTGCCCACACACATACTTTGTCTTGTCCTCATACACATACGTACACACAGTCACACACTAATACACATAAGACACAATTTAATTTCTCAGTGCACAAAGCATGGCCTAAATCATATGTATGCCATGAATCCCCAGTGGGATAAATATCTGGAGAGATGTGCCCTATACGGCAGAGTGACATGTACATTGTCTTCTCTTGCACGGAAGTGGACCTGTGATTTTGTTCCTATTGTGTAAACCCCACTGAAGCCTGAAGCAATATTCTCTTTATGTTAAACAGTGCATTGCTATGTGTTCAAATGGTTTTGCGTACAGGAGTCTGGATAAAGAGAAGCAAAGCAGCAGCATTTTGATGCATGATTTTTCTTTATTATTCTCTGAATGGTTCCTCTTTACATTTGAGAAGCAGCAGCAGATGTTTGTTTTATTTAAAACCTCACTGGGTTGATGGGTCCATAGCGTGAGCTGAATAAACTGTGTTCCTGTAGTATGCCAAAGGTGCTCCACCAGTGGCCTTTCATATGTGCGTGTGTGCCTGCTGTTGAAGGGGAGGGAAAACTTGTTAGAGATGGCACCGCATTTAAAACTGGTTCACCAGGGCAGCATAGTGGGTTTTGACTCAAGTTTGGGATGCTGGCACAAGGCACTGTCACGCTATGTTCTTTGCTGCCCTGTTTGCTAGTGCTGCTGTCACTGCTGGTTCCCCCCTCGTTCCTGCAGGTATTGGGCATCTCCAGGGAGCACTATCTTTGTGTGAATGAGGAATATGACACTGCAGGATGCAACTATAGCATTAATAGGTCAGTGAGTGACAGCTGAGCCTTTCCTCTGAGGTATTGAGCTGGCTATCACTGCCAGGAGCACAAGGTCTATACAGTGAAGTGTGCCAATTTAATTTTGTCACGTGTGGCCTGGGTTGTACAGATAGGGCTGTTTGTAGAACTCTTCGACAGTACTAAAACTGATTCAGGCCACAATGCAACATTCAAGGATGCTAATTAGAAAATAATTGTGCTGGGTTGTACAGACTTTACCGTCATAACGTATCTTAAAGGCCCCTATAGAATGGCAAAGAAGGTATTTTAATGCACTTTACATGCAAAATGAGGCACTAGATTTTGTGATTTGTAACAAACTGCAGTACAACTGCCATCACCTAGTAAATCAGAAAGCAAAAATAGTTCTTAAGCAGCTACCATTCTGGTTTATTTGCTAATTAAAATGGGGTTTGAAACTGCTCTTAAAAAATGATTGCTCTAATTAATTTGTTGTTCTTTTGCAGTTCTACCTTCTGTACCATTTGAATACAAGATGGTCCATTGTGCTTCTCAAAAGCATGATGGCCAACAGGGCATGCTTTTCTTTTTCAGAGGATCAGGCTTTGTTGCTTGTCATTGTTTAATAACGTCGATTCTATACCACGGCTAAAAAGTCATCCGTATATACACTCACAAATCTGTTTGCCTTGAAATACAGGTATAAACCAAGATTTTTAATTGACATCAAATATTTTTTAATTTATGCAGAATTAAAAGAAAAGCAGATTATCACTTTTATAAGGCCAGTGACAGGTTTTTAGCTTTAATTATTTTTTAAAGCTTAATAAAAGATAGTTATTACTTTAATTGCTATTCCTGTCACTGTGATACAATCTTTCATTTTGTAGTTGATAGATGATATTTCAGGAAGTTTCTACAGCTGCCTTTAAAACATTGCCTGCATTATCAGTGTGAGTTTGCAAAGTACAAGACATCATGTATGAAAAAGGAATGAAGGGGGGTGAAATACGGAAAAAAAGATGCACTTATTTTGCATTCCTCAGAGTGCTTGAAAGTTTGAATATGATTCACATCAGTCAAGGCAGAGATTTAAGGAGGTGTAATTGAAATATTGTTTGTGAATATACTATCTGGTAGCCTTGTATTTTCTCAATATTATTCACAGATTTCTGTGATGAATTTAATGCTGCAGAGGTATGATTCCTGTTCAATACAGGAAGATGTGTATTCTGTTGCTTGTTCTATTTATTAGAATTTTGAATGAAAGGAAAAAAAAAAAAGAAGGATGATTCCAAAATTAAGTTCACTGAAGCCACTTGTAAAGAAATTATAGATTATTTAAAAATCTGTTTGATCAGATCTGTATGGAGAGCTAATAAAATGTTTATGTGTGTGTGTAAAATAACAAATGAACTGCTTATCCTACTAGAATAAACAAGCTCTTCATTGTTAATGCTTGCAAGTAATGGCATGATCTCACAAGTATCACTGGAGTGACCCCTCAGCTTTATTCAGGATAGAAGCATGAATCTATCATGACTTGTATTATTTTACCAATTCTACTTATAATAGCTGATAATCAAGTTTTAAATTCTCCAGATTTTCATTTCCAGCACATTTGGAACTAACCTCTGTTTTTTTCAGTAGTGTACAAATGACCGTGATTACAGCCTGTCGTATCTTCAAGAATTTAGAATATCAAAGATAAATGGTCCTAAAATTAGTTTTATGTGGGATTTTTTGCCTTCAAGCCAGAGCTAGGTCAGCATTGTAGCTTTTGGATTCTGCTTTGTGCAATATCTAGATACGAGGTGTTATGACCACTGTATTAAATGTTGGATAACTGTGACAAAAATCCATTTTTTCAGAAAAACATCTCTGTCAAACCAAACCTCCAAGCTATTTGAACTTGGCCTTTCCATATCTATTTGGTTAGTTATTTTTTTAAAAGTGAATGTGGAAATGACCTCACAGTATCTAGCTACTCTCTGGTTAAGAAATTTCCAGAACAACAGTATTTGATAACAAATTATAAATCATGGGAAGGAAATGACATCTATTTACCTTTCTCTTCTTGCCCATCTGTCTTTTCAACAGCAGTCCAAAATCTAAGAGGTGCTGTCAAAGTTTTCTTCCTTAAAAATGAGCAAGCAGGCTAAGTGGTCCCTAAGGGTGCTATAATACAAAAACCTTATCTGGGAACTGAAGCAATACACAACCTGTCTTCTGTGTGCAGGGGGCCTCTCAATTCCTTGCAGAGGGCCTTTTCCCTACCAGGCATACACTGATTCTTCCTGAGACAAGGTCCTTCCTACCCTTAGGAACTGTGCTCCATCCACTTCTACATATCTCCCACCCTCATCACGCTTATCTCCACAAGTTCTTCATTTGAGCCTAGCACTAAATTGTTTATGTCTCCTGTTCCTTTTTTCCCCAAAAATGTTTGTTGAATTAATTACTCCCATTTTCATAGCAACAAACCTTGCTGACTGTATTTCTCAAATGGCTGCAAGTACTTAGTCTTCAGCCTTGTGCTTCAAAACGTGATTTATTGCTGTAATAGTTATTTTCCATACACAGAATCATAGAATCATAGAATGGTTGAGTTTTCCACCCAGCCTGTATTTCTGCTTGGGATTGCCCCAAGCCAGATGCAGAACCTTGCACTTGGCCTGGTTGAACTTCGTGGAGTTTGTATGAGCCCACTTCGAAAGCCTGTCTAGGTCCCTCTGGATGGCATCCTTTCCCTCCTGCATGTCGACCTCACCACACACCTTGGTGTCATTAGCAAACTTGCTGAGGGTGCACTCAATCTCACTGTCCTTGTTGCCAACAAAGATGTTTAATAGCACTGGGCCAAGTACCGACCCTTGGGGAACACCACTCATCACAGTTCTACATCTGGACATCAAGCCCTTGATCACCACTCTTTGAGTGCAACCATCCAGCCAGTTCCTTACCCAACAGGTGGTCCATCCATTGAATCTGTATTGTTCCAGTTTCAATCCCAGGATGTTGTGTGGGACAGCTGTGCTTTGTACAGGTCTATGTCAATGACATCTGTTGCTCTTCCTTTGTCCACCGATGCCATGACCCCACTGTAGAAAGCCACCACATCAGTCAGGCAGGATTTGCCTTGGGTGAAGCCATGTTGGCTGTCACCAGTCAACCCTTTGTTTTCCACATGCCTTAGCAGAGCCTTCAGGATGATCTTCTCCATGATCTTGCCAGGCACAGAGGTGAGGCTGACTGGTCTATAGTTCCCTGGATCTTCCTTTTTTCCCTTTTTGAAAATGGGAGTTGTTTCCTCTTTTCCAGTCAGTGGGAATTTCTCCAAACTGCCAAGACTTTTCAAATGTGATGGGCAGAGGCCTTGCAGCTTTGTTGGCCAGTTCCTTCAGGAGCTGTGGATGAATCCCATCAGGTCCAATAGACTTGTGCACTTTCAAGATCTTCAGATGGTCATGAACCTGCTCTTTTCCTACAGTGGGGAGATCTTCCTTCGACCAGTCCCTGATTTTGCCTTCTCTAACTTGGATGGTGTGACCAGAGCTCTTGCCAGTGAAGACTGAGGTAAAGTAGTCATTGAGTACTTCAGCCTTCTCTATGTCCTGCATGGCCAGGTCTCCAGTTTTCTTCTGAAGTGGGCCCACAGTTTCCCTCATATTTCTCGAATCGCTGACATAACTGTAGACACGTTTCTTTTTACTCTTAACATCCCTAGCCAGGTCCAACTCTATCTGTGCTTTGGTCTTCCTTACCCAATCCCTTGCTTTTATGACAGGTTGTCTGTACTCCCTCCAGGATACCCTCCCCTGCTTCCACTCTCTATATACCTTTTTTTTTTTTCTTTTACATTTAACTGTGTTCAGAAATTTTTTGCTCATCCATACAGGCCTTATGGCTATCCGGCCTGCCTTCCTCTTCCTTGGGACACAGAGCTCCTGGGCATGGAGGAAGTGATCCCTAAATATGGACTATCCGGAAAATGAGCTTGTGTGGTCAAGTCTTCATGCTCCTATACATTGATATGTGCAATTCCTTTGCATTTCTGTGCTTACAACCCAGCAGTTTTCTAGCTATGCATTTGCCAGATACTACAGTGACAACAAAATATTTTTTCAGTTCAGCCTATGTTTTAAAATAGCAAAAGAACATGGAAGCACTAAGATAACAATTTTCACATGTTATTTGCTTCCTATTTTTATTATATTATCATTAGTTGCCTGTCAAAATCTACTGATTTCCTCTGTTGTTTTTCAGCCCTTTCTTTTGATGAAGAAAGGTTTTTGGCCCCTCAGTTCAAGAAGGACAGGGAACTGCTTGAAAGAGTCCAGCGCAGAGCTACAAAGATGATGAAGGGAGTGGAACATCTCCCTGATGAGGAAAGGCTGAGGGAGCTGGGTCTCTTTAGCTTGGAGAAAAGGAGACTGAGGGGTGACCTCATCAATGTTTACAAATATGTAAGGGGTGAGTGTCAGGGGGACGGAGTTAGGCTTTTCTCAGTGATGACCAGTGATAGGACAAGGGGTAATGGGTGCAAATTGGAGCATAGGAGGTTCAAGGTGAATATCCGAAAAAAAATTTTTACTGTAAGAGTGACAGAGCACTGGAACAGACTGCCCAGGGAGGTTGTGGAGTCTCCTTCACTGGAGACATTCAAAACCCACCTGGACAGGTTCCTGTGTGATGTACTCTAGGTGACCCTGCTCTGGCAGGGGGGTTGGACTAGATGATCTCTCGAGGTCCCTTCCAGCCCCTAAGATTCTATGATTCTATGATTCTATGATTTGGTGGTGCTTCTTCATAGAAAAAGAAGCTAACACAGTTTATCCTTTTGCACAAGCAGCATTTGCTGGTGATTCTACCTGTTTGAACAAATATATCTGTGGAGAAAGGCAAGTGGGTCTAGAAGGAAAGCACAAAGTCTTACCATTCTGAGTACTGATGAGATATCTGTTAGGAAATGTGTGAGATGAAGAGGGGTGAAATGGGAGAGGCTGGTGGAATGGAGAGAGTTGAAATAAGCAGATGGCTTAAAGGAAGCTGAGAAAGGTTGTTAGCACATAAAGCAGTAGACACTTGATGATGAATTGCCATTTTGAGTTGCTAGCTTTTTCTTCCTTATTTAGCTAACTACTGCTACGATAATTACTTATATAATAGCTTCTCTGCAAAAACTTCAAGTCTCCTTTAGATCGAAGATACCTTTTTTGTAGAACAAAGGTCAGGCTTTAAAAAGTCATCAAGGTCTAATGCAAGGAAAGGAAAAAACTGGGATGATAGAAAGGTAACCATGCAATTTTTCCTTAATCAAATCAAAGTAATTCATTGCCCTATCAATGGGAAATACAACCTAGGAGCCCACAGAAGGCAGTCCAGAATTGCCAGGCTGCTTAGGTAGTATCATCTACACTGATGCCTAAGATAGCCCACCCCAGCTTTTACATCCTGGAGAAAGGCTCTGAATTACTTCCTGTCTTTCTGCTTAAGATGTCTCACTACAGCAGCAGACCTATCCATTACTTCTTGTTTGACTTTAGGTAGGTACCTTACTTCACTCTTAGCCTTAGATTCCCTACCTGCAAAATCTGGTTTACAACACTGGCTGATCTCAGGACAGTGTGTTTGGGAGATGGAAGCTTGACACAATATATCATATCAGGTAATACAGCAATTATCAAGAACACTCAAGGGAAAAACATCTCTTCAAAGCAGGACACAAACATCACATTTTGCCATACCAGTGGATTGCCAGGCAGACCTCTCCATCAGGATAGTCCTGCTTGATCAGCTGGTCTCAGGAGAGAGGATTTTTTCAGTACTAGTCTTCATCCAACAAGATGGCTAATACAGGGCAGGTGTGTGCGTGACTGTCACTGTTTATTTGGAAGAGGGTGTACTAAGGCATATTTCAAAAAGCAGTGAATACATGTATTCATGCAACGAGGCCTGTGATGAGTCTTCAGGCAGGACTTTGTCTCTTGGGTTGTAAAATACACTCTGAATTAGACCCGCAAAGTATCCTTCATTGTTGTCTCCTAACAATGGGGTTCTAGTTTTTGAGAGAACAGTAATTTACTGATGTGTTTCAAGGCAAAAGTGCTTTGGGATCCAGACAGTACGTACATGGATTTCATTTTGCTGAATACATTGCTTTAATGTTATTCTATAACGCCTATTCATTACTGGTAATGAGTATAGAAATTATGATTAAGATATATCTCCAATTTTCTACTATACCTGTAAAATATTAGTAATTTAAATGAGGCCATGCAAACTATAAAATTACAGCATCCCACACTCTCAATGCAGGATGATTGGATTGCCTCTCTAAATGGTTCATCATCAATCCCAATAAAGGCAAAGCATGAGTCTAACTGTTGTCTTAAATCCAATAGCTTAGTTTTATTGCCTCAGTAGCAGCTGTTTAAGTGCCCCTTCCTCTGCCGCTCAGTGATGTGATACACCTTTTCCATAAAGCAAGTCCATCAAACTTGCCAGGATTATGCTCTGGTCCACCACAAGGACCAGAGCATCTAAACCTCTTAGGTTTAGAAGGTGTGAATATCCCTTATTTTCCCTTAAGTGAATTAAAATTCAGAAGAAAAAAAAAAAAGAATATTCATCAATAGTTCTCAAAATTTCCAGCTTTCTATAGGCTGTTGCTTCCATGAAGGAAAGATATGACAGGGTAAGAAACATCCTGAAATGTAAGAACTCTTTGGAAGTCTCCTAAAAATATTTAAGTACTCCTGAATTCTAGGTGAAGAATTTTCTTCTCTAGCTGGTCATTAACTGCCAGAAAATGCTTAAAATGGACTTCATTACTGATAAATCATGAAAATATTTAAGAAACACATCAATAAATAAACTTACTAAAAGTTTAAACTGAAATACAAAAAAAAATACAAATGTAAATATGTGTTACCAGGGCCTGGAGTTTATTCAGTTATTAATATTTTCTAAACATATGAAGTGTACAAGTAGGCAGGAGCTGATTCTCTCCAGTACCCTGGGCTTATAAGCATCATAACTTCTACTGATTGTAATTCTTTATCCAATTTTAGAACATTATTTGTAGTAAGAAACGCACATATGCAAATTGAAGGTGATTAAAATAAGAGTTAAAAGTGCAAATTATTTTCCAATTTTCTGATCAACTTTTTGAAATAGAGCCCATATAACCCACACTCAGGCAAAATTGATTTTTTTTTTCCATCACTTTAAATATTTTTTTGAGTGTAAAATTCACATTTACTTTAAGAACCACTTCACTGTGGTGGCTGGGAATTTCCAAGCATGCCTACTATGGAAATATTTCTTTGTAATTTCTGGACCTCTCTCATCCTTGAGTTGATGCAGAATGACAAATTGTTTCCTATTTTTCATATGAGTTGCAATGAAAAAGGTACTGCTAAGTATGAGCACATGGTAAGCACTCTAGAAAGAAGGAAAGTGCAAGGAAGTTACCATGGATTGCATTGGATACGTAGGTGTTCTCTGGCCATCCACCTGGGAGTTTAGTTCTGTCCCTATAGCTCAGAATTTCAAGTTTTAAATGCTCTTGTGTCCTATTTAAGATTGTTTAAATATGCCTTGGTGCATATTAGGAATATTTTAAACACAGATAACATAATTTGAATGGAAAAGGATAACATTTATATCCTCCTTGACAGTGTAGCTTTAACTTTTGATTGTATGCAGTATTGAAAGATCTTTATAGTCTTATGTATTATTTCCCAGCTAACCTAATATATGAGCAGGTTGCTAATTTACTGTTTGAATGCAAATGAAATACAAGTAATACACTGCCAGGCTGATTCCCACAAGACATTTTTCTGCTTTCTTTTCTAAAATTAAGATTCTTAATATTCTGTGAGAATAAAATGTAATATTATGATTCTGTTTTCAGAATATTTTCACTAACATTTTATTCCACGAGGAAAATAAATATACACATCTCCACAACAGCTACTGTGCATATTTTATTATAATCTTTTACTGGTTTGCACATTTCAGCCCAGAGTTTTGCAACCTGGATGACAATGGTTATGCTAATGAAATTGTTAAGCTAATTAATATATAATAAAGTAATAGCTAGGTTTATCTCTGCACTTCCTCACTACTGCCCTGTAACAAGGGCTGTTTATAAAAAAGCATTCACGCTGAAAAAAATAATTCTGTAAATATAAGTAATTTCAGGCAGCAAAGAAACTAATGCAGCAAAAACAAACCTACCACAAATTTTGGCATTAATTGAATTTTTCATCCTGACAGGTTTTATCATTCTCCTTTAGAAAAGTGTAAAACATCACCTGAGGAAAATCCACAAAACCAGCAGAGTTTGTAGAAACTTTGAGAAACACTTTTCTCCTCCCTCTCATCAGTATTTCCTTTTCAAACTTCAGTTTTCACTGTTTGTCTTAATCTTAAATGTGGCATCCAAACTGAAATTGAATGCATAGCCCTTCATTTCACCATGATTGTGCCATGCTCTCTGAGGTTCAAACTAGCTAATGCTTCAAGAACAATAAGCCCACTTACAAATTTTGCAACCAATGCTGAATGCCAGGCTGTGGTGATGTCTCAATGGCAGAACTTAGGTGCTTTCTTTGTAATAAATGGGAATCCTTGGATGAAGAGCAGTCAGAACTTCAGCTGTAGTGTACACATAAGCCACTTTCTTTCACTTTCTTTTTATTTTTTACAGATTTTAAAATAATTTTTCAGTACTGTCATCATTACAACCTAAAGAACTGTTCTAAACAAGAAATTTTCTTCTCATATGTTGAAATAAATCCTCTGAGTTACTGCTCAGCTGAAAATAATGGAGCCCTTTGAAAAGCATATTACTGTGTATGACAGTACCTTTGCTCAGTGCACAAGCAAAGTACAGAAACCTATTCAGTGAGCTACTGCAGTAACTGTTCATAGGAAGGGGTCTGTATACTTTATGACAAAATGTCTGGCTCTGAGTGAAGTTCAAAAGCGTGATGGCCAAGGTGATTTCTGATAGGATGCAGCTAGTGCCACTAGATTTTAATTCAGTGCTGCCGGATGTCTAACACAGTTTCACCTTCTATGGTGGAATTGCACTTGTTTTGGTTTAGAACATCAAGGCAACCTTGAGTTTAGGTTTTGGTCAGGGCTGGTCCACCGATTGAACAGCCAGTAATTGGTGAGTGATGCCTTTCTGGTGACCACAGAGCCCTTCATAAACTCCCAGCCTTGCATATTTGTGGTCCCTGTGCCAGGGACTGCAATGAGAGGGCAAAAAGTAGAGGGTGTAAATATTTGTATCCTCTATCTGTGTTTTTGCTTGCTTTTTAATTTAAAAGCTTAAATAAATGTAAAAAATATTTTTTAAGATAAAGTTGTAGTTTTCAGTACAATCAAATTTAGTTTGCAGAAAGAAGAGCAATGTCAGCCTGTGAAATTCTTACTTATTGTTTCTGTGCTTCCTCTGTATTCAGAATTTCCTTTCTTAGGAGGAGTTAGAAAGCTTGAGTGACAGTCAGCTGAGTTCTCTAAACAGTCTCACTTCAATACAGGTAGCCTGATTTTCAGCAGCTCCGGAGATATAACCAGGTGGCTTCTTAGTGAAGCCAAGAAAGGGGTAGTCTATACTTCTTTGCTGGGCAGTTCTGATGGTGGAGACCAGTAAAGGGCTTTCTACAGAGTGTTTAACACCCAGATCATAATGGCTTTCTGGGGCAACTGTGAGGCTAGTGGAAGCTCTTAAAAATGAGTTTTGGGAATGTGTATCCTGTTTGAGGTTTCCATGGGGGAATCAGCTTTTTATCACCTCTTAAAATGAGAGAAAAAAGAAAAGAGGGACTTTCTTTATGTTTAGGAGAGATACTGTATTTTACCCTCATTCTCTGAGTGATTATGGATGATTTGGTGTAACAGTACTTACAGCTCATTGACTTGATGTTTGAGTGAATACCTGAATATATTGTTTCAAGAGGTAAGTATTGGCTTATGCCAACAATAGTCAATAGCACCATTTTGCGTGCTCAGTATTGCATTTCAACAAAAAGTGGAAGCAAGGACTGCACAACTGCACGCACTCTTGACACAGGTCTTCCCTTCATTCAGCTGCTCACAACAGCCTGGAGATTTAAACCATTCTTGGAAATTCTGAGACATTAAGAGGGTAAGGAAGTATGTATTATCCTCCTCTCCCACTTTTGATTTGTCTTGAGTGAGTTTGTTTGCTGTTTCCAGATCCTTCCTTGGCACTTAAATCCTGGAAGAATAATACTTTCTATTCTTTAGTTGCATTTTAAAATTTAGATAAGAATTGGGGATTTTTATTGGTATTTGGAAGTTGAATCTATAGTTGTTTCCTGCTCTAGACACTCAATAATCAAGAATTCAACATTATTTTCTTTAAAAGGAAAGTGCTTTTTTAAAACTCCATCAACAATTAGTTCTTGGACTGATCCTCCGTATATCCAACACACTGCATTATTATGCAACAACTTTTCATGCGCTGGCAACAGAAGAAGTGGCATTATTATACAGTGTTAGTATTACAAGAAATGCAATATTAGAAAAATGTACATTCACAGAGTGTGACAAAAAGCTGTTAATACTCATGAAAATCAGGACATTCAAAGTTATGACCAACTATTGTAATTTCTGAAATAAGCATAACTACAAGGAAACCACTGCATTGTTTTTGTACTTCCAACTGTCTTCCTAAGGATATATGCCATTTCTAATCTGGACTGTGCCCATTCCCCTTTTTAGATATAGTCTATCCAAAATAACTCCTGAAAACAAATTTGAACTTTGCTTAACTAGTATATAAGCACGAATTCATGTTTCCACTCTTCTCATCTAAAGTTTTCCTAGGAAAGTATTGAAAAAGTTTTTCTTTTCCAGGAAAGGAAGGCTGTTCTATCACTTGCGGGTCCACATGCATGTTTAAACTAAGCCTTTTAATACAAAGCAGCAGGTGAAAGTAAAACATAATATTAACAATGTCAGTGAAATTACCAAACTACAAAGCCCTCTAAGCATTTTACCACAAAAATATTGTTAAAATATGGTTATTTATATGTTAATAAGTGGGCTTCCCTATAGGTGCATATAATACAGGTATTTACAGTTACATTGTGGACCTGATCCTGATTCCGTTCTGTATTTGACACTCTCTTTGGAGTAAATTGCATGTACAAAACACAGAGCACATAAAAAATTCAGTCCGCAAAAACTGGTGGCATTAAATAATAACAGTCAAAAACTTGCTTCACTACATTTGATATTTTATCTTCCATACCTGATTGCCTTGTCAATCACTGGTCAGTTACCAATTAAACCTTTTTCTTCACTAGAAATCCTTGTTATTTTCTGGAAGATTATACGAAATATATACTTTGGAAAAGTGTTGCTCTTAAAGGAATTTTATGTGTCTCTTAAACCAAATTTGTGACATTGACTTTGAAAAAAACCTGATGTGAATGAAAGGAAGTATTTTCTTATAATGGCTATCACTGTTATACTCTTATGATACCACCCCCCTATGATTTTAAATCAGTGAGCAAACAAAATAGCAGTAAAATCTAGCTTGGCCTTCCTTCCGACTTTAATTTTGCTTTATGCATTGGCCATGTGCCAGCTAACTCACCTTGCATTTATTTAAATGCTTTACAGGTTTTTTCAGTCTTAGATTTTTTTTTTTTTTAATACCAGGAGCTACATCTCTAAAGTTTGACCTCTCTTAGCTGCGATAATATATACCACAGGTCAATAAAGTGAGATCATCAAAACTGCCTGTATGACTAAAATTCCCTCCTTAGCTTGTACAAGGAAGGTTATTGCTTGTTCTTTAACTTTTTAGCATTAATTTTCTGTTTGTGTGACTGTGTCTCAACAACTGAGGATCATTCTGCACAAAAGCAGAAATCTCCTGCTTCTTTATTGATGTAGTCCTTTAATATATATATCACCATGCAAAACTTACTTTTATTTTTCTTAACTTCTGAAAGTAAATACATTGTAAGGGGCAGAAGAACAGCACAGCCTTAAGCAGAGATCAAAGTAAACATCAGGTGAAAGACAAAAGACTAGAAGAATTGATTATACTACTTGGCTGCTCTCCTGAGGAAGATAAAAGAGGCCAGGACATGCTCTACTACTCGCCACTTGTAGAAGTCAGGCTTGGAAACACTACTCTGACATCTCTGCCATGCAGATAACTCCAGCAGGGAAATCTGCTAATTTAACTATTCACATTTTTTAATTTTTTTTGCCCACTGACAGCTAGAGAACACATTCTACCAGCTTGACGTTTGTATACTCTCTTCAATGAAAAAGGAAGAATCAGGATAGGAAAGGGATGAATTGAAAAGATTAAGTGAATAAATAAAAGACCAAGATTCCTGAAGACCGGGTATTCTGCCAAGATAATGCAAGGGGAATTTGAGCCAAAGTGTTGTGCTGTATGTCCACAGCCAAGGACACTGAAGACTGTATGAACTTCAGATGTTCAAAGCCTTCCAGGAAACTCAGCTGCAAAAGAATAACATTTTACAGATCTTGAGCATTTGAAAAGCTGGACAACATGGTGTTATCCATTGTGCTGTAATAACCTCTGAGCCAGTATATCAATGAAGAACATGCTGCTTACATTCAGTTCCCATTAAATACAATGTCAGTTAAAACTCACAACATTTCTGGGTATTGTGCTGATCAAACTGGAGGCACCATGTAATGTTTTGCTGATATAAGTATCTAAATCATAGTCAGTATCTTGGAAAGGAAGAACCTGCATTCTATGAGATAGGAAATTCATCCTCCAATAAGTGGGAAAGGAGGGAGCTGCATTGCACCAGGAGGTGCTGGTCCATTGTGATGCCTGTAACTTATCATTTAAAATGCTGATTATTAGAGCTAACACTGTAAGATGAGAATAGCGTAGGTGCTCTTACATCCTTTTATATGCTGGGAACACCAAGTGATACTGCATCAAAGTGAACTCTGATCCATGCATCAGGCAGACCTCTCCATAGAAGAGGTTCTCTTGTTTTGGTGATTTGAGATAACAACTTTTTCATCATTTCTGCTGTCTAACAGAATGGATATTCACACAAGAACTCCTTACTGCATTTGTAGATATGGGCAAGGCTACATGTGGCTTAATTAATGGTACCAAGTAGGAGATGTGTGTGCAGACTCCTTTCTTACAATGAGCCAGCTGCGTTTATCCTGTGACCAAGGGATCTGTGCATCACAACACAGCCTGGAAGCCACTCTTAGCATGCAACACAGGCTAGCACCTACTCAAGCTAACAGCTGGATCTATGCTGATGGCTACTTGTACAGTGGTTGCCTGGTTTTGTGATTTGGTTTTGTTTTAATCTGAGCATTGACTCTTTTATAGTTCAGAAATAGTGATTTCTGAAATGAATATGAAACATCAAATTGTACTAAGCAACAAGAAGTCAGAACTGCTCTTTGTTCTGGAGAGGCAAAAATGGCAGAGACATTATGGATAACAAGTTTGCCCTAAATTATATCACTGTAGCTTCTTCCTGCCTTAAGGAACCTCAGTTAGTTCTCAGTGAATGAGGTCAAGATTAAGCTGTTCTAAAGTTCTCCAGTTGTCTAGTCTGCCACCTGAGAAGAGGAAAATAACTCTTATATTATTTCAATATATTTCATGTCACCATTTTTCTTAGGAAGAAATTTACTATTCTGCCACTCCTTTAGCTGAATACACTTGAGAGGTTCACCCTACTTCACCAAAAATAGCATGTCACATCTGCAAGATATTCAGTCACATGCAGCAAAACGTAAGTGTTGAAAAACTGCAATTCTTTCATTCAAAATGGAATTTCAATTAGGTTAAAGTAAATCCAGTGCTATAAGAAGAAAAAGAAAAGCTTATAAATTTGAGGTTATGATCTGTGCACAGGTAAGGAGATTAGAAAATGCAGTGAGTTAAAAAAAAATGCAGATGAAAAATTGCATTGAGGGGGAAAGATCATATCAGCTAAGCAACTAATTAAAGTTGTTAGTGGATGTAGAATGTTAAAAATTATGATATGGCCATTATATAGAATAATTACTAGGAGGCAAATGATAGGAAAAAAACTGAAAATGAAGAAGAAACGAAAAAAATAATAAAGAGAAAAAAAGTCTAAGATGGCTGCAATTATGGAATTAGGAGAAAGACGTGTATTAGCAATGAAAACAGTGGGGTTTAATCCATCAACAGAAGTTGCCATGTAGACACATGTAATGTGAAATTTGGCCATCAAAAGACATAAAAACCAACACACTGCCTGGCATATTCTGTTTAAGAGAAGTATCACTGTTCTTTGATACATGTTCCTACAGGGAAGGACTTTAACATTAAACTTTTCCTCCATAGACTCACTCCGTGTTAGGAACATATTAAAGATAGAAGGTGCAAAGGAAGGTGATTGGTGACCTTGCATTGGATTCCATCTATTAGAGCAGAATTATTTTATCTGGCATTCATCTTACTGAGAGAATTGTTTCTTGGCACCCGCTGCTGTAGCTACTGAACACATAATGAACATTAATAGATTGTTTTCATCATCGTAAGCCTTATGTGAGCTGAGTAAGAATTAGCCCCATTTTGAAGATGGTGAACTAAGCCAAATCCTTCAACATGATAAACGTGTCCTACACAGTGTTGTATGCCCTCAACTCCCATTGGAATTGCAGAGCAGTTAATACCTTGGAGAAAGCTTTCAGACATCCAAGCATTTTGTTTAAGTGATTTGCTAAAAGTTCTACATGTGTGGCGTTCCTTATTCTCAATTACACTAAAACCATATTACATTAACTGGGCAGGAAGCCAGGGAACACAATCTGAGCCCTACAGTTCTAAGTGAGTGTCTTAACCACAGGATCATTCTTTCTCCTTAAAACAAGCACCAAAAAAAAAAATCGAGAATGGCTTTTGGGATAATGTAATTGGTGCTCTTCCCTAACACATATGACAGTCTGTCAACAAGAGCAAATGGATATAAGCAGGAAAGTGGGGTGTGTGGGTGTGTGGTTAAGGAAGCAGTAGAACAAAGGAGTGGCAGGACTGAGAGAGTGTGAAGAAGGTCAGTAATAGCAGAATGTGACTAGAGACAATATGTTTATTATTAGTTGTAGTGCATGCAGAGGAGGCCATTATGGGAGTGAGAACAAACACAGCAAATGGTAAATGTGTTGCACATGTTTTAAATGACCAAATCTTCAGTACTTGGTATGTTCTTTGTATCCAGACACAGGTTTATCTCTGGAAAAAGAAGTCATATATACCCTAGAACACCACAACTGCTATTAATATAATGCAATTTCTACCAAATGGTGTTTTGGATTTTATGTTATTGTTAATTGTCCTTTAAGAGTCATGCATTATTTCCTTATCATGTTACAGAGTTCATACTCATTAAATAATTATTAAATGTTGACATATACTTCTTTATATTGATCCACCACTACAGTAACAATTGTTATTTGGGGTTTGCTTTTTATTTATTGTTATCATTCACAGAATTTCCCTTCAGGTTCTCATAAGTCCTACACAACAGCTTCTAGAAAGCTACTTGAGACAATACTTGTTCAGAGGCTTAGGAATTAAGACCCTAAAATCAAAGGGCATTAGGCAGACGCTCTGATCTTGCAGCTTTGTGTTCTAGCACCTTTCCCCACTCTTTTGGATTCCCTCCACCTTTGCTGAAGCTAACTGCTGCCCAGCAAACAAACCATAAGTTGTCTAAGAGGGAACACATGTTCTCCTCCCTTAAACAACTTTTTTCTGTAGTGTCACTTATCTAATTTATATTAGATGCTGTTTTGGAGAATTCCTTCCAGCTGCCAGGTCCTATCCCTTCAATGTTATATTTTTCTGTGGTAAGGGAGGGTGAATGATATAGACAAAGGCATAGCCATGTGTCTGTTGAATAAAGAAAGGCAAGATTTCTTGAGAAAGGTAATGTTTTACCAGCATAACTCATACTGCTACTCTCAGGCTCATAAGCCCTTCATCAGGAAGAAGTCACAAGAATGGGCTGACATAATTAATCCTACATAATTTCCAAAGTTAAAATTTTCTACTGTCTGTTGAAGATATCACTGGTACCTAATACTTTCACCTGGTGTGTTATACAGAGTGATCAGCAACTTTCATGGTACCGCGTTCTCTGTTCAAAGGTAGAGCTTTTTAAAATGATCCTCCCATATTTGCTGTATCAAATTTTCTGGCAAAAGGACCTTCAGCAG
>NW_009951982.1:2354972-2378035 GCF_000747805.2 Chaetura pelagica | reverse complement strand
GCACAAGCAAATGTCAAGAGCTCTTATTCACCTTGTGCTCACATTCCCCTCTCTAAAGGGAAAAATGACAACCTAAACTTCTCTGTGTTGACTGCAGAAGAAATGATAAAGAGCTAACAGTCTAACAGTGGGGGAGAAAAAAGGTGAGCTAATAGACATAGATCACACACCGGGCTGAATAGCAGCTGGGCTGTCATCCAGTCTATTAACACTGTAGTCACTCACCATAACTTTTACCCTGAACTTGTCATTGGCTATTTATTTTCAATTAGAGAAATACTGTTTGTCAAAATACCAGCTTTTTCTGTTAAAAATACGTGTTGGGTATTTTGCATGGTGCCTCTTGGAGGGACAGGTCACTTTCTGAGAGCATGCTACAATGCTCCGCCAAAGTGGTATGTCTTGTGTAATAGATGCCACCTCTTTATTATTTTTGTACAGCAGAAAAGTAGCAAAACATCTGTTAAGTAATCCCACTTAAGGTTTAAGCTCAGTGCTGCAGAAAGCTTTCATGGTAATTTTGATTTCAGAGTCTGTGAGAAAGGGAAAATGACAAAAATTGCTCTGCCCTTTATTCCCGGTATAATAGGAGTGGATCATTTCTGTGGTTACTGTACAGAGCTTTGATGTTTTAGGATGAAATTAAAACTATAGGATACTATTAACTGTTGTTGAGAAAACACACACACAGCACAAATGTAACTTAAGTTTAAAGAAAAATGTGCACACACACACACAAACACAAACACACACACAACATAGATCAGCTCAGGTACTATAGAGAATATCAATGTGCAGTAAATTTGAAGAATTTTATCTTTTACCTATACATCTTCCTCTGTGTGTTCAGCATTCAGACAGTCCTCCCATGTCCTTTGAGTTGTCTGTTATTTTAACACAGTGGCAAGAATCAGAATACTATAAAAATATTTCAGATCCTCACCCAAAGGAGAGCACAAGAGCACACACCTGATGGATATAAATCTGAACACATTCAAAACTAAATGTTGCAAGAACAGTAAGGCTTCTGGTAAGCTAGTTTACTATCACAAAATATTGTTACTGGAAAAATATGACTAGGATGTTTTTTAGGGACTGTATTAGCCAAGAGTACAATGCAACGGCAAAAAGACAAAGCTGTGAAGGAGGCTGTATGTGACCAGCTATAGGAATTAGAAGTGAGATTGGAATATCGTTAATATGAACATCTATGAGCACATTGCTGAATACCAGAAAGCAAGGACCAAAAAAGGCAGAGCAGTGATTCTGTTTCTCTAAGAAATTATATCCTTTACTTTTAAAACCTACACAAAAGGCCAGGTACAAAACCAAGGAATTAAACAGTATTATTAAGGCCATCTGCAGCCTATGGACCTGCTTACATCCATGTGTTAAATTTTCAGCTATGACATCTGTTAGTAAGAGTGTGCTGTACTGCTGATGTCATCAGATTATTGGCTAAAAATGGTTGAACATGAGATCCTTAGAAAACTTAATGAAATCTATACTTCTCCCCTATACAACATTATTTCAATTGGATTTGTTTATTAGCCAGTGTTAATTGGCAAAAGGTCAAAAATTCAATCCACTTCTGTTATCATTTTAATCTTTAAGAGCCTTAGGATATTACTAGTCATTACTTAATTGGAATTTTCCTTCAAGTACATTTAATGAAATACCAAGTATGAGAAAATAACAACTTGCAAGAAATTTGTGGTATGCCATGCATCCCCTTTGTAGTTGGCTGTGTATGTTTTGTTAATAATTTTTGTTGTTGTTGTTGTCACTGTGTCACACTTCCAAGGATCAGAATTTTAAAGTTAAAACATTTTGTATTCTTCCTGCACTAATTTTAAGAACATGAGTAGTGAGAAAACACCAATATTCTTAAAGCATAAAACAACAATAGGCAAAAATTACTACATATGTTCTATATATAATATTTCCAGCAGCTCATATGCAAAATAGGTTGATTCTTTCCTCTCATCCCATGCTAATGACCGAATTATCTACTTACCGTGTGAAACAATATACAGGATGTTATGAATCAAAAGGATAGACAAAAACAGACGGGAATGAAGGTAAAGTGTGTTTCTCATCTTCCACACGTCACAATCTCTGGCATGCTTTTTAATAGCAGTATGAATGGATCTTTAATTTTTTTATTGCCAGTATTTTTTTACTTAGTGATGAGGGAGAAGTACCATTTTCCACAAGAAACTGATGACTCTTTCAGTGGCTGAATTAACATTTCTGTATAGAAAAGACTACATATTACGAGAGCCGGTGAAGTATATTTGACTTAATATTATTCAACAGATGAATTGTGGGGGAGATTTCCAACCAAATAAACTAAATTAATGGCAGATCTTAAAACCAAGGAGAAATGTTTTCCTTGTGTATTTAATCCTGTACTGGATTTGAATTTGGGCAGTAACAGAAGCATCCTGTAGCTGATCAGCTCCACAGGAAAACAACGCAGTGTGAGAACAAAGAGCCAAAACAAAAGGACTTGCAAGCTTTGCTGTTGTTACTGATGGACTTCATAAATTCAGTTAGTTGAACAGATAAATGAAGGAAGTCACAGAATCTGCTGAGAAGTTTTGAACAGTTTAAATAAACATCTTGTGAAAAGCTGCTCTAAGTTACACGCCTTCTCCTAGCCATTATGTAAGGAAAACATCTCCAAGCCTAGCTTTATTATCAAGCCCTCAGATGAAAACAGCCCCTGGAAAGTCAAATGTTTCTTTCACTATGAAGAATAACACCACCACAGCTGCCGACGCCAGGCTCTGTACTTGAACAAACTCACATTCTTTACTTCTTGATAAATGTACTACAATATATTTTTAAAATAAGGTGGTTGGCACAAGAATAATGTGTGGATCCATCTTTTATTCTGTCTCTCCAGTGGTGCTCTTTGTACTAATACAAAGGAAGAGTTTAAATCATGTTTAGTTGGGAACCGTGGATACAGATATTATTAGCAGAATCCCGGGCTTTGTGGTTCACAACTAGTTTTTGCAGGGATTGTTCACTAGAATGTTTCACTTTATAGTGTACACTGAGGACAGGTTTTACACTAGTGTCTAAGAACTATCAGGTCTTTAAAAATATTTTTGAAACAAAAACAGTCAAATTGTTGTCACCACAGACCAGTTTGGTAGTACGTCTTGGCTTTACTATTAGTGCTTTCAGCCTGACTTGGCTTCTTGCATTTGTTCTTCCTTTTCACCTTCCACAAAGGGCTCCAGTCCCTTCCCTTACACTAGCAAAATAGCTAATCCGTCACACCTTTTTCTTTTTTATTGTTTATGGTTTCTTTCATGTATATTGTTAATGGTGTGGAGACACAAATTGTCGAATTAGTAGGACTGGAGGAATGGCAGTGTGTGACAGCAAGAAGGAGAATAAGAAGCATAAACCTTAGCAGGGAAATGGACCTCTTAAACTAATTTCCAGCTTGCCTCCTCTGATTCCCAGTTCTCATTTTCTTTTTGGAGAAGCAAACATAATATATGGCAAATTGCAACTGTTCCTCACCCAAGACTCAGTCATAAGGAGGACTGAAAAACAGAATGATGGCTTGGGGATCCAGGCTCCTAAGGAGCACCCAGCTTAAAGACTGATCTTAAATAATCATCACTCATCCCTTATCTGCACATAAGTTAAAGAACACTTAAATATTTATTGTCTCATGCACTTAAACACACATCAGAATGGCAGAATTGCTATGGGCAGATAGAAGGGAAAGGAGAGTTGTGGCTGAACTGCCAATAACTGCACCTCTCCCTGCCTGATGCCTGCTACACACTAAGGATTAAGAGATTTTACTGTTCCACTTTGTGCTTGCAAATAGTTTTGGCTAATACTGAATCTATGAAATCATTGAGTATAAGGTGTCCTGAAAGGCTGTGTCTCGCTTTGCTGAAATCTAACTCTGAGAAATGCTGTAGAAAAAATTAAAAGAAGATAGAAGAGAAAATGTCTTTTTCCCCCGTCTTTGTTCTTCATTTGTATGAGGATGAAGCAGCCTACACTGCAGAACAGTAGTTTTGTCACACCAGATATCTTAGCTGATAAAAAGAAATAACCTTGTCACCTCTGTATCCTCTGCTGAAGTTAACATTATGTCATTATGCTTCTGGTATTTTACAGTGAGACACTGTCAAAATAACATTTCTTTTGTCTTTTTATTTTTTGTCTTCATCCTCAGAGCCTTGAACTCTAGGCATAATGTGGGCCTTGAGTTAAACATCTGCTCTCTCTGATTTTAGACATTTGCACCTTTGCTAAGGATTTCAGCACAGGAGTGTAGTCCTGTTCTTGCTAACACTGGTGTAAAATAGGGATCATTACAATGATCAGTAGAATTACTCTGGTAGAAAATGGGGGTGAATGGGGCTCTGGATTGTCCACAGACTTTCAGACAATTGGAAAAGATGTTGCAGTATGTCTTCCAATTACTATTAACAAAAGTGCTCTTCCCCACATAGCCATTTTTCTCAAAGTGCCAATTTCTTTTGAGCTGTGCTCCCCATTAAGACTTTTTCTGAATGAGGGCAAATGAGAGTGATGCTCACTTTCATCAGCCAAGCAGTATTGGAGGATTGGCCTTGCTATTACTATGCACTCACAAGCAGCTCAAAAGCAATTGCAACACACTTAGTTGTCTAATTTGAAACTTTGAAAAAAGAAAGAAAAGGTTTTTTAAGGCTCAGCTCAGTAAGCGAATAGCCTGTGTAGCAGCATTTAAAACTTTCAGATGCTTTTTAGAACAAAAGTCTTGAGAATATTTTTTTTCCTCTCTTCTGTTTTCCAGGGTCCAGAATCTGGTGTGTTTCTTCTGTGAGAATTCATCACAGCAACAGATACCTTAGAGGTAAGGTAAGAACTGCAAGAAAATTATTTTCCTTGATTGTTGTTAACACACCCAGATTTTACAGCAAAAAGTAGACCTGGTCATGGTAGGTGAGTAAAGGCAAATGTTCATATATGTAGAAATTAAACTGCTCTGTAAAAGAAGTTGTAAGCTTTGAAAAACAATCCTAGTCTGGCTGACAAATTAAATAATAAAGTTCTAAAGCCTTTCGGTGAAGTAATGAGTGAAATCCATTGGTTTTTGTCCTTCCTGAGTCTGGGAAAAGTCTTGCTCACAGCCCATAATCCTAGATCTGACACAGGCATTATAGAGCTAGCCCAGTGATTCTGGCAGTCTGTTTAAACAAAAACAATTTTCATTTCTGTGAAATCAAATTTATATCCATTTAGACTCCCTTATACATGCCTAGATTAAGAGTGACAGAATCTAATATAGGTAGTTTTGTCAATCACTTATGAATCAAACTCTGTATCCATTTCCAAAGGGAAATTACATCAAGAAGGTGTCCTGTTCATATTTATGAGGGATTTTCCTCTACCTTAGAAACACAGTCTCTGGCTTATTGTCCCTAAACAGCTTCTCAGAAGAATGTGAGCCAAGAGGCTGTTTACACTGGGATGTACACAGCTCTCTTTGCTTACATTTGTTCTTTGTGTCAGTGTACAAGCAGCTGCCAGCTGAGTAGTACCCAGCACCACCCTCTTGGACCAGAGTAAAATGTTTGCGTGCTCTGAACCTCACCCAGCAAAGCCATGCCCTCTGGGGAACGACTATGCATGTAATGGAAAACCTTACAGTTTATTGCTTTGTCTGTGCTTTATCAATTTTTATGCATTCATTAGTACAGTTATTCTGGGTTTTTTTCTGCTTACAGACCAGTTATTCCTCATCCAGTCTTATCAGAATTCATGAACAGTACCAGTTGGAAAAAAATGATGATGGACAAATTCTAATAGTTTTAGTGCTAATAAGATGATGTGCAACTAGAACAAAACAATAACTATAGATTTGTAGGAAATTTTCAGTGGAGGACAGTTGAGTCAAAAGGACTGCAACTTAAGTGATCTAATTTGTAAGTGGCTTTTGTTTACTTTAGTGGTCATGCTGAACTTACTGTTATGGCTTAGATAAATAAAAATTCTTTGTGAAAATATTTGCTATTTTGCATCCTTGTGGCTTAAATCCTCTTTGGTAAAAATCTGGTGGAAACTTGGAGTAATTTTCAGTGTCTATGAGGTTAAAGTGTTCTCATCAGGAAACCTCAAAACACTGCACAAAAACTGCAAGATATGGCTTTGTTTTGAAGGGAGAAACTGATAGAGAATTTATGCAGACCATGCAGTTGCGGATGGATAGAAATGAAATCTTCATCTGAAGCTCTATCTAATTGGTATTTTTTCCTCTTACTCTATTAAATAAGGTCAGTATAGGTATATGTCATGTATATGACATACTTTGTACATGTGCTTTAGGGATTCCTGTTAAGTTTAATCAGTACGAGTACAGTGTACCTCTGTATGATTACAAAGATAATGATCTGCCTTTTATGAAAAAAAATCCCATCAAAACTGCCAAAAATCTATCCAGGCCTGTTTAGAAAACCACTGCCCCCTCTGGCACCATTTGAACTTGGTAATTCTTTCCCCTTCCCCTCATCTCCTATTATTGACTTAAATTTGAAAGAAATTCCAAGTTTTTTATTACAGCTACTGTAGGAATTCAGTTAAAGAAATTCCCATTACAGCAAGCTACAGGAAAATATTTTATATCACCTTACCCTAAAGTTGTGTATATCAGAGCCTCAGCATTTCATTAGAGCTTTTGTGCATTCTCAGTCAATGTTGCAGTTTGCCTCAGTGATGGGAGCTAGTGTCGGCAGGGGTAGAAGGGAGGTGTGTGCTTGCCACTGAGAAGTGGCACAAAGATGTAGCATTCTTTTCAAATTAATAGCATCCAAATGCCTGGGCAAAAAAATGATGAAAGCAAAGGTTTCAAAGCAGCTTTCATATGAATTCTCTATTTAAATAGATGGAATCTGTGGGAGGAGAACTTTTCGGGTGTTGATTTTTTAACTCCAAAGTTAGCTTTAATGCTGAATGGTATTACTTGGTATTTCTGTCGGATGGGCAGAGTGGCAGTTATATGCCTGCTTATCTTAAAATTATCACATTCCTTAGTTACTTTCTTTAAAGTATTTTTAAATTTATTTTTTTATTATTGTAATTGTATGTAGTGTTTGAGATGTAGGCTTGCAACAGAACCTTCCAAGAGGGAAACTGACATTTTCGTCTCAAATGTTAAACACTTTTTATGTTACTATTTTAAAGGGATGGATTCATCAAGCCTGTTTTAAGGAAGCAACGTTTTCTGTCTCAAAGAATCTGATGTGGTTCTGTTTACTACTGTTCAAAGTACAAAAATGCAGAGATACCCTGGAATAAGATAGATCCAGGCAATGTTGCTGGAGTGGCTTTGCACCATTGCTGAAGTGCATTTACCACCTCTTAGAGGCCGCCTTAACCTTTCTTGGTGGTTCCTCAAGGAGATTACTGGTAAAAAAATTCAGTAAGAACCTTTTGAGTATGACTGCAGTATGACAAAACTGACTGCAAACAGCCTCCATAGAGCTGCAGAGCACATCTTTGATGCTCTAGTTTGACTACTTGACTCTCTTCATTGTGTCTGCTCACAACACCTTGCCTAACTAACCTTGAGAAATGTAATTTTGCACTCACTATTGATTAGTAAGGATCTATATTTAATTATGTGTAATGTGTTCTACTCTTCGACTTTTACTTCTTTGTTCACAACACATCATGTGAGATCACAGTTTACTTTCAGTTGTTACAGTAATAATCTTCATAGGAAAATGATGCTTCCCTCTTCCTTAAATTGCTTAAGGAAGAGACTTCCTATTCTTCTAGCTGCATGCAAGCTGTCACCCATCCTTTGGTACAGAAGTGTAACCAGTCATTCCTCATTGAATAATTTGATTTGTATTTTTTTGAATGAAAAGTTTTGCTGAGAGAGTGCTTTGAGATCTTTGTATTGAGTATGTATTGTGATCTCTGGGGATCATGTCAGGTAAATTTGGACATCTTACCATAGCAGTTTCTTCATGTTTAGTTCACAAAACCTTTTTAACACTAGTGGTATAAGTTCATATACTTGAACAACTATAAAATCTTCCCTAAGCAGTTCCTATTTACTGCAAAAATAATCTTTTCCAGTAGAACAGGAACATATAATTTAAAACTCCTGAACTCTAGGTTTAATGTACTACAAACTATCTGACTTTGTAGTTATGTGACTTAGAAGTTATGTGTGGTGATTTGCTTCCTGTTGAAAAAGGAATTGTACATTAAATAAACCTTACTTTACCATATTTTTCTCAAACAGAAGCCCAATTGAATCTTCCTTCCAGGGCAAATCTAATCTATGATCCTTAGAGATGCTGATTGCAATTCTTGCTTCTGAACCTGCATCCCCTTGTGGTTTTCTGTTATTTTGGAAGAATTAAAACCGGAGGACTTTAGCCTCTAGGTTTGGTTCACATATGCTGTGAATTGGAAGAAAGGTCATGACAGCCCCTCACATCATTGTAGTACTCCCAAAAGCCATACCTTTCACCAGACTGCACTTCAGCACTGGAGTTCTTGCCTAGACCTTCTCCAGTCCCAAACATGGGCTGACTGCTGCTGATAATTCAAGAACAAATTCAGAAGCATCAAACTAGTGCTCAGGGAATTAATTCAGGATGAAAGAACATTAAAAAGTCTCTCCCCGTAGATCACCTTTGTCTTCTTGTTGAAATAGCTTCTACAGACTTTATATAGCATGGTGATATTTGTAGGAGCACCCTTGCTTGCTTCCATGGACTTGTCTTGTCTTTGTATGACACCTCTAGCTTAAATCCCTCTTTCCTCATAATTGATACTTCTTAACTTGTAAGATTCACATCTCAAAATCAGAAGTCAAAGTAGAAAACTAGTATGACTTATAACTTTTAAGTTTATACTGCTGGGCTCATCTACAGCCTCTTGAACATTAGATACAGATAAATCACCCATAAAGCAAAAAAGTAGATACTAAGTCACTCTCCTGAACAGAAGTCAGTTAATGGTGACAGATAAATGTTGCCATCTACAAAAAGTTTTCACCTCCAGTGTTCCCCCAGATTACCTTCTCTGTTTCTCTTCCAAATCTATCAGTCCACTGATAGCAACATGCCTTGGTCTTTGTTTCCAACATTAGACCAAATGTATAACTTATAGAATCATAGAATCATAGAATCATAGAATCTTAGGGGCTGGAAGGGACCTCGAGAGATCATCTAGTCCAACCCCCCTGCCAGAGCAGGGTCACCTAGAGTACATCACACAGGAACTCATCCAGGTGGGTTTTGAATGTCTCCAGTGAGGGAGACTCCACAACCTCCCTGGGCAGTCTGTTCCAGTGCTCTGTCACTCTTACAGTAAAAAAATTTTTTCGGATATTCACCTTGAACCTCCTATGCTCCAATTTACACCCATTACCCCTTGTCCTATCACTGGTCATCACTGAGAAAAGCCTAACTCCGTCCCCCTGACACTCACCCCTTACATATTTGTAAACATTGATGAGGTCACCCCTCAGTCTCCTTTTCTCCAAGCTAAAGAGACCCAGCTCCCTCAGCCTTTCCTCATAAGGGAGATGTTCCACTCCCCTAATCATCTTCGTAGCTCTGCGCTGGACTCTTTCGAGCAGTTCCCTGTCCTTTTTGAACTGAGGGGCCCAGAACTGGACACAATACTCCAGATGTGGCCTCACCAATGCAGAATAGAGGGGGAGGAGAACCTCTCTTGACCTACTAACCACACCCTTTCTAATGCACCCCAGGATGCCATTGGCCTTCTTGGCCACAAGGGCACATTGCTGGCTCATGGTCATCCTCCTGTCTACCAGGACCCCCAGGTCTCTTTCACCTACACTACTCTCCAGCAGTTCAGCCCCCAACCTGTACTGGGACATGGTGTTGTTCTTCCCCAAATGTAAAACTCTGCACTTCCCCTTGTTGAATTTCATCATGTTTCTCCCCGCCCAACTCTCCAACCTATCTAAGTCTCTCTGAATGGCAGCACAGCCTTCTGGTGTGTCAGCCACTCCTCCCAGCTTAGTGTCATCAGCAAACTTGCTGAGGGTACATTCTATACCCTCATCCAGGTCGTTGATGAAGATGTTGAACAACACCGGTCCCAGTACCGACCCCTGTGGGACTCCACTAGTCACACACCTCCAACCAGATTCTGCCCCATTGACTACAACTCTCTGACTCCTTCCTTTCAACCAGTTCCTAATCCACCTCACTTCCTGGTCACCAAACCCATACCTGATCAACTTTTCTACAAGGATGCTGTGGGAGACGGTGTCAAATGCTTTACTGAAATCAAGATAAACCACATCTACCGCTCTACCATCATCTATCCACCTAGTAATTTCCTCATAGAAGGCTATGAGGTTAGTCAAACATGATTTACCCTTGATAAAACCATGTTGACTGCTCTTGATGACCCCCATGTCCTTGATGTGCCTGGAGATAGTGCCAAGAACAAGTTGTTCCATCACCTTTCCAGGGATGGAGGTGAGGCTGACCGGTCTATAGTTACCCGGGTCCTCCTTCTTGCCCTTCTTGTAGACTGGAGTGACATTTGCTATCCTCCAGTCCTCAGGCACCTCACCTGTTGCCCATGACTTACTGAAG
Organism: Chaetura pelagica; assembly: GCF_000747805.2. Classification (NCBI taxonomy): domain Eukaryota; kingdom Metazoa; phylum Chordata; class Aves; order Apodiformes; family Apodidae; genus Chaetura; species Chaetura pelagica. The sequence goes on along the minus strand of NW_009951982.1, from coordinate 2,367,413 downwards.
ATGATGGAGAGTGGCCTAGCAATGACCTCCGCCAGCTCCCTCAGCACCCTTGGGTGCATTCCATCTGGACCCATTGATTTATGGATGTCCAGATTACTCAACTGATCCCTAACCCAATCCTCATCTACCATGTCAAACTCTTCCTCTATCTTGACTTCTTCTGGGGCTATATGAATCTGGGGCTCATAGGGAGACCCTGCAGGAGTGAAGACAGAGGCAAAGAAGGCATTCAGCACCTCTGCCTTCTTTATATCCTCTGTCACCAGGGCTCCCACCTCATTCCTCAATGGGCCAATATTGCCTCTAGTGCTAGTTTTGCTAGCTATGTATTTGAAAAAGCCCTTTCTATTATCCTTAACCTGACTTGCAAGGTTAAGTTCCAAGGAGGCCTTAGCTTTCCTAATTGCCTCCCTACATCCTCTGACAACAGTCCTATATTCCTCCCACGTGACCAGCCCCTCCTTCCATGATCTGTAGATTTTCCTTTTCCACTTAAGTTTGCCCAGTAGTTCCTTCTTTAACCATGCAGGTCTCCTAGCACCCTTACTAGATTTCCTAACCATTGGGACGCTCTGATCCTGTGCTTGCAAGAAGTGGTCCTTGAATGTTGACCAGCTATCTTGAGCTCCTTTATCTTCTAGCACCCTGTCCCATGGGATTTCCCTTAATAGATGATTGAGGAGACCAAAGTTTGCCCTGTGGAAGTCCAGGGTTCTGGTCCTGCTGGGTATTTTGTTCCTTCCACACAGGATCCTGAACTCTACCATCTCATGATCACTGCAGCCAAGGCTGCCATTGACCACCACTGCTTCAACAAGGCCCTCCTTGCTGGTTAGTACAAGATCCAGCAGCGCTCCTCTTCTAGTCGGCTTGTCCACCATTTGCATTAAGAAGTTATCATCAATGCAATAGTCTGTGTATTTGTTGCCAGTACTGTAAAAGTATCTTCTCCAGCTAGCAAAATTTCTGATTGAAATCCTCCATTTTCAAGTATTATTGATTAGCTGTGATGCATCCTGCAGACTGTTTCTGCTCTTAATTTACATATGATAACACAACTGTGATTAAATGTGTTATGTATTTCTAAAAATAACAGGAACCCTCAAACAAACAAAATCATTTTTGGAACTGTGTGCAAGATGGTGATGGCAAGACTGACAGGAAAACACTCTTGTTCTGAGAAGTTCCCTATGACGACTTACAAAATAGCTTGTGTGAGCTGAGAGAGAAAATATGATGAGATTGTATCTGAAAATTACAATCAAGCTATTTTTAAAACATTATTTTTTAATGAAAACTTATTTGCCATATCCTTTAATTTTTTTACATTTGAGAAGGAGGAGAAAATGGTCATGAAACTACCTAACTAAAGTAGTCCTATGCAATTTACATTCCTGCTTTTTGATCACCCAGTAACAAATGTCTACATGAGGCAGAGAACCCTAGTAGTTATTTAGAAGTTATTTATGGAAAGTACTGTTTCCAATATATTACTTGGAACCATGAGAGATTAAAAATTATCTAGATCCTCTATTTAGGAGCAATATGAACAGTATTTACACTTGATTCTTGACCTTACACTTGACCTCAAAATACTAATTGCACTGCACAGACAACATCCATTCCTGCCTTCTCTTAGCTTTTAGAATGTGCCCTTGTGGCCAAGAAGGCAAATGACATCGTGGGGTGCATTAAGAAGAGTGTGGCCAGCAAGTTGAGGGACGTTATCCTCCCCCTCTACTCTGCCCTGGTGAGGCCACTTCTGGAGTACTTAGTCCAGTAAAGAAAGATGAGGAACTATTGGGAAGAGTCCAGCAGAAGCTACAAAGATGATTAGTGGTCTGGAGCATCTCCCTTTTAAGGAAGGGCTGAGATACCTGAGCCTCTTTAGCCTGGAGAAGACTGAGAAGGGATCTTATGAATGCTTATAAATATCTAAAGGGTGGGTATCAAGAGGATGGGGCCAGACTCTTTTCAGTAGTTCCCAGTGTCAGGACAAGGGGCAATGGGCACAAGCTGAAACACAGGAAATTCCATCTGAACATGAGGAAAAACTTTACTCTGAGGATGACAGAGCATTGGAGCCGCTACCCAGATAGGTTTTGGCATCTCTTTTGAAGATATTAAAAACCCACCTGGATACAATCCTGTGCAACCTACACTAGGTGAACCTGTTTTAGCAGGGTGGTTGGACTAGGTCTCCATGGAGTCCCTTCCAACCCTTACCATTCTATGATTTCTATGCTGCATCTGAAATGGCAATTCACAGGCCATTGTAGCTGTTTTGCAGGTGATTCTTAGCCACTGTTTGTATACAAATCTTGCATATGAAACTGCTCAGTAGAAATACTGCTTACTCATTAACTGTGTTGCTTTTATTTTCAATTAGAAAATAGTAACCCGTGCCAAAATGGTAAAGTCACCTATTCAGATAATGCTTGGTAACAAAAATAAGTACTCAGTGTTACTATTATGATGGTGTACATTTTAACAGAACTAGGTACACTGTGAAGGCATACTTCATTAAGCATGCATTTAGCAAGAATGCAAAGCTTACATCCTTTCTTTGTTTGTTTGTTGTTTACTTTTTTTTTTATAAATTTAATGTTCATTAATCAAACAATGTGACAAATCAAACCAATGCCTGAAATAAGGAATTTTGAAAGACACAGAGAGGGGTTAAAATTAAAAATTAGAACATGGTGCACCTGGATTTAGACTCCTGTATCATATCTGGATTGACAGTTACAAATGTTAGACTGTCTTTGCTTTAAGAAAACTTGTCCTCCTTGGTCAGTTTATCAAAGCTCTGTGATTCATAATTGTTCTGAAGCAGAGACAATAACTCTGGCAGGAACACCTAAGAAAGCAAAAGTTTAGGATTCCATGGGATTTTAAACCATTTATCTGACTTCTAGTAGATCTACAAAAATGCTAAATACTAGAGGAAATCACAGTGAGTCTCCTCACTGATATTTGTCTTCAGCTGTTCTGCTCCAGCTGCTTGTTAGGTTAATGCATCCAAAGATCTGCTAACGAGGCCCACCTAAGAGCCCCATTTTTTCACATTAGTACAAGAAGAAGTGTCAGAATGTGGCAGTCATATGCTGTAAATTTGCGTGATAAATACATGTACTAGATGGGGAAACTGCCGTCAAATTGTGTCATTTTCTAGCTATCTCTGCCAGTTAACGAAGGCACAGATATGTCTTCCAGCAACAATTAATTGTATTCATGTCATTTACATGACCTCAGAAAATCTTTAGACAAGTCATGTCTGATACAGTAGAGAATCTGAAAAGATTAGGTGGAGGAATCAGGTCCCCTGAACTCAGTCTGTAATGGGGAACCTCAGAGCAGAAGAAACTGTCTCAAATGGATCCCTGATGATTGCAAGAAGTAGCAGCTACTCTACAAGGATCATCACTTGGTCCCTCTTTCCAGCAACAGTGACACTTATGAACCCCAATGGTCTTTGACATGGGAGCCAACTTTGATGTTGCTGAAACAGCACCACCTCATGAAAATGTCATGAGGAAATAGGGCAGGAACATGGGGAAACAAGGTAGTGAAAACCTCAAATGGTGCAAGGGAGACAGTTCTCTTCAGGAGGATGTGTGCTCTTGGATAGCATTGAGAAGAGAAAGAGTATAAAAGAAAAGAAGGATGTGTAGAGAAAGCACTTGTTATCCAAAGCACTAGTAGAAAGAAGTGAAGGAAATCTGATCCCTTTAACAGTTCAAAGAAGAAGGTTTAAGTCCCAGTTTGCATTCCTGGACCATACCTCATTAGACTTAAATGATGGGTGTTGTTTACTTTGGTAAGAAATAGTTGATTCAAAAATTACTGTGGAAAGAAAATAATGTCCATTCACCTTATGTCACTGGACCAGAAAACCTTGCATGAATATGAAGGCAAAAAGAAAACAAAATGAAGATCTCTGAAGAAAAAGTTGCAAGCACTAATGTGATATTTAATTTTTTTAAGTTTGCTAAGCTGAAATAGTGGAAGGATGTAAATCTGAAAATTTTGTGGCATAATTGAGTAGAAAAGCAAGAGTTTTGTCAGGTATAGTAGGCGTGGAAGCTTTCATATTATTCAGATTATGTCAAATGCAAGGCAAACAGCATAAATGCTGAGCTGTGAGAAACACTGTGTGAATAAATATGTGCCTATCACACTTTAGACATAAACTTTTCATGTATTTCAATGCTAATTCTTCCCTAACTGGACTGCTTCCTAATAAATAAATAAATAACAGAAAAGTCACTGGCTGCAATTACTGATATAATATTATTGGTACAAAGAGTGGCTAGAAACACTAACTAGCCCTTTTTTAAACTCCATTCTCTTTTAATTGTGAACCTTCATTACAGGATGATAATTACAGAAGCAAAGTTAGCATAGGGGTAAACAGTATTTTTCCTGCTTCATTGCCTAATAGTGTGGAGCTGGTTGGGATTCAAGTCCAGACCCTGAATATGCTGGTGTCTCAGAAGCAGCTACGGATTAGCATTTAATAAAGAGTAGGTCAGCTATGACCAGCTTTAATTGAAAAGGGGAAGCCAGAGATAATTTCAAATGTAACACCATGTTTTCTTGCCTGTTTGAAGGGAAGAAGAGCTCTCACTTCCTTAAGCGCCCTTAGTGTTGATGGCAAAAGCCCAGCTTTTGCAATCCCTCTCATCAGGCACGGGGACAATAGTAAACCAAAAATTATGCATGTATAATATTGTTATTGGAGATTTTGGTAACTCACAGCACTATGGGCTGAGAGCCATCTCACCTGTTTTTATGTCAAGTTTTATGTCAAGAGAAAAAGCAAATTTAATCAATGCACAAATGTTGCTCAGCTCCTCCATCATGCTCCAAGTAAGCACATATGCAATCCAACAATCTGAATCTGTGCCTCTGTTCCTAGATCTGTTGCTTTGGAATTATAATCTCTAGGGATAAATAATGGTCTTTAAATTTGTCGGGTACTGTGATAATGCAGTGATAATACAAAGATACCTGTGAAGACACAGGTGCTTCAAAGCAATCTCTTCCCAGGGAAAACAGCATGCGCCCTACTGACATTGCAATTACCTAGCACTGCCCAGGCCTGCCTTTGCTTACTTTCATGCCTGCTGGATTCCTCTCCTGTGTTATTGGTATACATCTACCTTGGCTAGTTCAGTTCTCACTTCTGTGGCACTCCCAAGCAGCAGGTTCCTGGGGCTTTACCCATCTTCTCAAATAGACAGCATTATCTCTCTTATGAGCTCCCTATTTCTTTCCCGCTTGGACTTCATATCCATTTAGCTCTACACAAATCTTGCTCCAGGATGTTTTATTGGGTGTTTTCTTTCTCAACCACCCTCCTTATTTTTCATACTCATGTTACAGATGAATCTTCATTGTGTCTCTGTACAACTCACCACTTATCATTCCTGATGCATTTTTGCTGCAGTTACTGACACCTGAAACTGATTCCTTCTAGTTCTTTGCCTCATAAACTCTCCACCTTTCTCCCAAATCTCAGCTGAAGATGTACATTTTAGCACATGCCTGTATCTCCTAATTTTGTCTTGGCAGTTTTTTATTATGTAACCCATCAATTGTGTTGCTAAACTGCATAAAGTATTTAGGAACACAAGGTATATTTTAAAAAATAATAATAAAAATGAAATATGTCTGAATTGTGTTGACCAGATTCTTCTTATTCACATTAATTGGAAAAAGAACTCCATAATTTTCCATAGCATTACACAGATAAATTCTGGAGTCAGTGAAAGAGACTAGGAGACAGGATATTTTATGAGAATGCTTGACAGCAATCCTCGATGGTATGCAATCCACCAGGGGCTGCTCCCCTGTGTGGTGGCCTTCTTTAGACCGAGTAACAAGATGGTCCAGAGTTGGGAAATTGGCATGGCAGCAAAAAAAACGTGTTATAGTAAGAAACAGACTTCTGTGAAACAAACCTAGTGAAGAAATTAAGCATTTTGCTGTCTTCAGTGTGAAATCTCCTTTTAGCCTTTGATACTTTGTTCTCTGCAACTTCTTTCATGATACAAGGCATTAGTGTACAAACCTTGTATGCACAGATGTAGCAGTAGTGTGTGCTCATCTTGCATTCTTGGTCACCTTAAGTCCTGGTCCAAAGCCACAGGGCCAGCAGAGCTGCAGTAAGGCTTCAAAATCACGTTAAGGTACTTCTATCAAATGAGTTTTCTGTGCCTCTGCTCGGAGGCCAAGTCAGAGAACAGTGGGTACTTATGCTGCCCCCAGAGACTGTGTCACTGGCAAAGAAGTCAGGCATCGCTAATTACTGAAGTGCCTTACTGTGTCCTTTGGCTTCAGAAACTAAGGGACTGAACCACAGAGACCACAGAAATCAGTGGGAATTTCCTTCCATTTACTTCAGCAGGCTTGAGGTCAGGCCTTTGTTACAGTGTTATAAAGCCTGCTTAAATACACCTTGAGTTTCTGATGGTCTTATAAACTCTATCAATTGTTCCCAGATGCACTGTACAGAAAATAATTTTCCTATTCTGTGAGATTTCAAACACAAACAGCAAGCAATATGAGAAGCCTGTGGGCAGCTGATCTGACTTTTGTTCGAGAAACTACAGACTGGCCATGCATAACCTTTCTTGAATAGAAAAAAACAGCAATAGTACAAATTGATTGGAATGTGAGTGCAGTCAAAAGGATTAAAACTGGCTGAAAAGACCCTGACTTGGAAGGAACTTCAAACACAATTGAGGGGAGAAAAAGAACAGAGACTAGAACTGTGAGCAGGAAATCATAAAATTAAAACAAACAAAAAAAAAATAGTTAGTAGATCTTCATTCAGATTCTGTTTTCATTTGCACCTTATGTATTTCCTTTTGGTCTTGATCTCCTTCTCTCCTGCAGGTTTTTAAGAGGCCTGATAAGGATTCAGTAAGGGTGTTGCTGTTTTGTCTCAGTGCCATTGCAAATTGTATCAGCCTCAAATACTGTGAGATGGCTGCATGCAGTCCGGAAGAATATGCCCAAGTTTCCAGTCTTCAGGCAGAATAAATACAAATTATATTAACATGTTGTTCCTATATTATCCTTTTTCTCAGGACATGCTGGGAAGGGGACAATTAATGTTCCGCAGTCAAGGAGGGATCCGGCATTTCCTAGCTCACTGGGGGATGTGTCCTAATGAACTTCCAAATAGCCTCAAAATATTGCGTCTGAAAACTGAAGAGAATAAGCAGATTTATTTGTATGACAGTGGATGGAAAACACTAAGATAATTCAAATATTAATTCTAATTTAATCCTAAGAGAATTCAGACTAAGTATAACTTCCTGTCAGAAAGGAAGTGTTCCTTTGAAATATGAAAAAGACCTGTTTCTTGACTTGCCTGAAAAACAGTGGAAAATCAGTACACTGTAAGAGGCAGTCTTGCCTTGGCTGGAGGAAGAGCCAGGTATACTTAACGCACATGTGTCTGAAATGGACCCCGCAATTATTTTAATGGAGTGGGTCTAATGTAATGTTAGAAGCTGAATTCATCACTTCACTGAAGGATCAGTACATATTTGAAAGTGTTCACATGGTGATATATATTTAGAAACCAACAACAACCTAGTTTCAGCTGCTTGTCACACATGTGGGGTAGGTGCTAGATAACAGTGACATGGATTTAAAAAAAAAAGAAAAAAAGAGGAGGAGAGTTTAAGTATGAGCCACAAAGACACTGTGTACTGCTCTTCCAAGGAAAGGTCCAGGAGCCAGAAGAATTAGATGAGATCTTGTCAAAGTCATTTGTTTCAGGGGTTTAATGAAGCCTGGCTACCAATCTTATTTCAGGAAAAAATAAATTAAGGAAAAAAAAGATAAGGACTTAGCCTTCAATTTGCAGTTGTAAATTTGAGATGCTATATCTAGGACATGTGGCTAAACAATTAGTATTTCAAAATGTATCTGCTTCTGTATCTAGTTCATTTTAGATAAAACAATCTATAGCCAAAAATGATTTATGGAACTAAATGAAGCAATTATGATCAGGCCAGAAAATATTACTATGCAAGAAAATCCAGTGCATACAAAAGTAATTAGATAAGTCACCAATCCAATACAGTTAGACATACTGTACAAATGAGTGACCTGGATTGTTCCATTGTGCTGGTATTAAGCAGATGTAAAATAGGTTAAGTTCAGATCCATTTGCTTGCTATGTGTTTTTCATTCAGACCAAGTTTGCTCTGACTTCATTTGAGTACAGTGGTGCACACCTAGTGTCATGAAGAGCAGTAACAATTTACTAATATTTGTTTGCTAGTTTAAACATTTGTTAATTTGTTAGGATGGACACAAAGATAAAAGAAAAAAAAAGGGGGAAGGAAGGGCTGAGGGACTATTTATTTGGGGAAGAAAATGCAGGCATACAAACTAAAGGACAAATAGGTAAACACTTTATCAAAGTTGATTTTCACATCCATGTAGCCATCACAGTTGTGCGTGATGAAATAACTTTTTCTTTTGCTAGAAATACCTGCCTGTTTCTTTTTAAGCTACCAATCTGAACATGCTTTCTCTCCTCTGTGCTTTTTTATTTTTTTTCTTTTTCCCCTTGGTCTGCATTTGGGGTTGATAATCTTAGGAGTTAGGTAGTATGGTCTAAGATTCTGTTCTTCTCAGTCTTAAAAAGCTTGTGTACCTGAAAACAAAACCTCTGAAAACAAAAACTCCAGGATTTTTAATGGTTTTAAGCTTATGAGAATTACAAGGTAAAACAAGCAATTATATTACCTGTTTAAATCCATTTTAAAACTCAAACTGGCAGGTCTAACTTGATTGTAGTGGCAATGGAAGAGGCAGGAAAGCTCAGTAGGCCAACCCCACAGTGGAAATGTAAGCCAAAGAGAGTGTATGAGACTGAGAGGGACACACAGTGCCTAGATAAAATCAGATGCCTCAGTAAATACAGTGGAAAATGCAGGGTTGGTTCAGATATGAGTAGCAAGTCTTGATGCTTTTGTTATTGCGGATGTTGCTGTTGCTGGTTCTTGCTGCTTCACTCTTTATGCTTTTTTTTTTTTTTTTTTAAGAAAAATAGATACATATCACATCCACATCTTGAAATGTGCTACATTCATAAGCTTCTGAATGACAAAATACATGAAGAAATCTAACACAATAGACGAATTGTAAAAAAAACCCCAGAATTATGCATAAAACCAGAAAACAGAAGAATGCAGATTAAAATCCAAGAGGTGTTTATAGAACTAAGTCAACAAATCAGCTTGAACACATTCATACATTTACTTTAGGCCTATCTATAATTAGTTTCCAGATTGTTTGCCTGAATATGTAGGGACTGATTGCCCTCTTGCTTGTTTGTTTGTTTAAATCAGGAACATCTTTGGTGCATTTACTAATATAACAGTGACATAGCTGAGAGATGAGTCATCCACAGAAAAAAGTTATATAATGGTTATTTTAAAAAGATGTCCTGTGGTTTACAGAAAAAATAATCTTTATAAGCCCTCAGCAAAAGATGTGAACAAGTTGTACTGTATACTGGGGACCAGTTTCTCAGTGGCTCAGTCTTGATCTATGCTGACAAAAGATCTGCTTGAGGATGTCAGTCACTGAAATGAGCACAAGTCAGCAATTTCTACCAGTGACACCATTGACTGGAATTCATGCTAGTCCTGTGCATGCCAGCCAGTGGTCATTTACACAAGATGTGAGAGCCAAAGCCACCCTATTCTTCTCATTCCTGGACTCATCTACCAAATCCCTATTTTGCAGCTTTCACCTCTGACACTGCTTTCATGCAGTCAAGAAACAGAAGTAAAACTACATGATAGATTTGATCTCCTACAATTATTTGCCAACCTTTTTGGAGCGAGGGAGATTAAATACAGAGAAGAGTTTATGTTCAGTCCACATGATTAAACTAAATTAACTTTGGACAATGAATACATTTGAGGAAATCATGACTTGCATGTGAATAGTCCCACAGTCAGGAAATTACACTAAACCATTCCTTACAAATTAGTTACTTAGACATACTTTTGCAATCATTGCATTGAGAGCTATCTGGAGCAATCAGTGAGAAGAGGACTGTTTTCTTGCAGAAGTGTAAGCAGTGTGTCCATCCCATCTTGTCCGGAATCTGTCTAATGGTAGTTCCCAGGCAACTCCCACTATCTCCCATCTACTGTCACGCTGATGTCATTTCACTGGACAAGATTTCCAGAGTGAACAGAGGACATCACTGTGAGAGCTGTAATTCACATGGATGCTCATGTCATCTTGCAGAGAGCTGTCAGAAAAAAAGATCTCAGCTCCTTCCTGGTGATCTATTCTGTCTGTGAACTTTGGGTACTGTCATTATGGAGGACCTCAGCCCTTTATGTACATACTTCAAAGGACTGAACAATACATGCCAGTGGGGAATTTCAATTTTGTTAGCAACTACGTTACAACAAATTAAATTCCCTGTGAAATCACTTGGTTTATGTTGTATCTATCTGGTTTTATGTTGTATTTATCAAGACATCTACATTGGGAAAAACAAAGATTTCATATAACTAGCTGGGTATGTGAAAGTAAGATGGCTAATTTCATGTAGAATACAGCTATGAAGTGCAGAGGAATAAACTGGATTCTGTAGTGCTGATCTTAGACTTATCCATGTCTCTTCCTTCCATGTATAACACAGACTGATATTGTACACAAACAGGGAAGAAGGTGGCAGCTGATGTAGGCTGCTGGGCTGCCATGCACACTTATGTGTGCAGTGCTGGCTTCCCTATGTGCAAGTGCTATGACCACAGCTACCCTTTTGGGAGGCAGGAATATATTGGCTCGAAGAGAATTTATGCAAAATTATTATAAACCATTTCTTAGCTATCCACTGAATGTAGATACAAAGGCTGGGAAATAAAACTGAGTCATTTGAGCTACAAGATGGAGCAATTCTCTGTTTTTCTGTCTTTCTGTGGAACTAATCCCTCTTTCCATCAGAAAAGACTAAGATGGACTTTGTATTCCCACATATGAAATTGCAGGGATATTCTGTCTGGAAAATAACAAATGTATTACTAATAAAGCAAGAAGAAAAAGGAGAAACTTGTTGGGAGAACTTAAATGGGAGTATACTGATAAGAGTAGGTGCTTTTTGCTCAGCAGAGGTAGGTCTGGTGTGTGCATATTTGTGGGTGAGAGAGAGATGTTTTCAAAAACACACACATTTTTCAGTGCAGGTAGAATAACAGTTTTTACTCCTGAGAATACTCAGGTGGCAGACAAAGTAGTGCTTAAAGAAACTTTGGGCTGAAGTGTTATTTCTACAGCCATTATCAGCTGCACTCCCATGACTGAAATGCGTTCCTCTAGAGAGTGGAAAGCTAACAGAACTTCTAGCCAATTTGCAGGAAATCTGTTTTTTCTCCTTCAGAAAGGAGCAGAGGGAGTACTACGTGAAAAAAAATCACTTTGCTGAGACCAGATTTTCAGCACACAGACACAAAATGCACAATTACATAAGAAGTTAAAGATCCAGTCACACAATGGGGAGTCCCAAAGCTTCTTGTTTTTAATGGCATGGTGACATTTGAGACCAGATGAGTACTTGCTCTTTCAGACTATTGCACACATGATGAGGTAGTGCCAGAACTCTAAATCACTTTGAGCAGTTCTAGTTTTTTAATCTTCAGTGTTTAAAATTATACCACATTAAGCATATCGGAGACCAGAATATATTACTGTTACATGGTCTTGCATTAGGATAGCATAGATTCATGATAGATGGAGACACACCACATTTATTCCCATTGATGGTATGACTCACTGAGGTAAGTTTCTATCATCTCTCAGAGAAACAGATTATCAAACCCATTTTGCAGATAGAAAAGGAAAGGCTCTCACGATATTCTGTAGCAGAATTTGAAGAACTCTGTTAATTTGCAGGGCCCGTTCTCTCTCTGCCATATCAATTTTGTAGGTACTCCTCTTCCTTTCTAAATACACAAGATGCAATTGGTAGATGAAAAAAAAAGACAAGAAAGTTGCCCACAGCAAAAACTCTCTTCCAGACACCTCACCCTGCAGTATTTCTGGGTTCACCACTCTCTCAGTGTGTACATTTAAAAATGTTTCCCAGTTACTTCTGTTTCCTTTTCAGTACAACATTATAATGTATTGTGGAACTCCGTCAGCACAGATCTTTTCCAGCAACATGCCACAGAGAGACATTTTGAAATGCAGGACAAGTAAGAGTTAAAAATTGATCTGTGCAACAATCTAGTATCTCCAATTTTATGTTATCCCAAAAGATGAGAGACGTTTCATGAAATGTTTGTTTTGTTGGGGTTTTTTTTGAATAATGTTTTTTCTAGTTTAGAGGACTTTTTCTTATTTGTATCACATACAGAAAAAGGTTAACAGTATGACAAAGTGAGAAGA
>NW_009951982.1:2303816-2354833 GCF_000747805.2 Chaetura pelagica | reverse complement strand
GTTTTTCAAAGTACAATGTGTATTAACCAGTATCCTACGTGTTGGCTAACCGAATTCACTACATTGCTTTTTTGGTCATTAGCTTTAGTCATTAGCCTGGTGTTCTGGAGTGTTGGGACAGGAGAAATACAAACCAGCAATTCTTTTGCACTTCAGAAAGAGAGAAAAAAGTCAGGAGTACATTTTAAGAATTACAGCAGATAGTGGGAAGTACTTTTAGCCATGTCTGTGTCTCAAAATGAGCATTCCCCCACCCCAAATCAGAGAAATCATAAAATGGTTTGATTTGGAAGGGACTTTAAGATCATCTAGTTCCAACCCCCCTGCTTGGGAAGGGGCACCTCCTACTAGACCAGGTTGCTCAGAGTCCCATCCAGCCTGGCCTTGATCACCTTCTGGGAGGGGGCATCCACAACCTCCCAGGGCAACCTGTTCCAGTGTGTCAGCACCCATACAGTAAATAATTTCTTCCTAATTTCTAATCTAAATCTACCCCTTTCCAGCTTAAAGCCATTACCCCTTGTTCTATCACTACAAGCTCTTGTAAAAAGGCTCTCCTCATCTTTCCTGCAGCCCCCTTCACGTACTGGAAGGCCACTATACAATCTCCCTGGAGCCTTCCCTTCTCCAGGCTGAACAATCCCAACTCTCTGAGCCTGTCTCCATAGGAGAGGTGCTCCAGCCCTTGGATCATCTTCGTCACCCTCCTCTGGACTCACTTCAAGAGGTCTATGTCCTTCCTTTGTTGAGGGCTCCAGAACTGGACACAATAGTCCAGGTGGAGTCTCACCAGAGCAGAGAGGGAGAATCACCTCCCTCGCCCTGCTGGCCACCCTTCTTTCAATGCAGCCCAGGAAAGTGCACAAGCTCCGTTTGAAATGTGATCTAAACACTAGGCATGTTTATGTCTGCACTGAATATATGGTCGCAATTAGATAAGAAATAGAAAGTGCCAGAGGTCATGAGATAAACTGCTAGCCAAAGGAGATGATGGAAAGCAGTAAGATTTTGAAACTGACTGTGATTAGTCTTGGTATTGAAGGAAAGAGTTAATGTCTAGAATACTTATGTATAGCATATCTAATTCCCTGAGATGAACAAATTATCTAGGGTTGAGCTAAAAAGAACCATGGTTTTAGACTACAAGAGAAAGACCACTGCTTTGAACTACAAGAACCTTCTTTGAACTACAGAAAAAGGTACCAGTAAGAAGAACCTTGCTTTAGTTGAGCAGCAAAAGAATTCTGCTTTGAAATACAAGTAGGGGAAGAAAAATCCCATTATATTCTGAGATGAAATTAAGTAAGAAATGTACTTCCTAAACAAAGACAAAAATTTGGGAATTTGAAAAATAGCCAAGAGAAACAGCTGTAAGTACAACAGTGAGTGGCATTTTCTAATGGTCAACACCTAAGATTAGAAAGAACTTGAGTCATGGTTGCTGCTGATTAGGTCTCCCCTTAGCTGCATTACTCACCTAACTGTTTCACTTGTTCACCCTGAAAACATCTGACTCTTCTTACCTGCCTTGCAGAGTGGGGATATTTTTTATAGTGCTTTGAAGATGTTAAGCCTTATGTACATGCTAAATATTGTTATTATACTTTGCTATGGAAGATTACAGTGCAAAGAAGAGAATAAAAGCTTGCTTAAATATAGAAAAGATAAATGAACATTCTAGCTGTAAACAAGAGTAGCTAATATAGAAAAAAAATCAAGAGACTGAATAAAAGGGGAAAAAAAAAGAGTGGGGAGGAATGAAGTAAGCAAGAATGCTCTTCCAAGTACATCCGTCATCCATGAAATTGAAATGACTTGGAAATGACTTGCAACAGTGTGAATTTCCACGTGGAAATGACTTGCAATAAAAAAAAGTGCTGTTTGCCTCCCTCCTACCAGATGAGGCAGGCCTCTTGCTGTCGCAATGCCATCTGGTGGGGAAAAGCGACAGGCTTGCACAGCGGGTGCTTTCCAAGGAAAGTTATCCAGGTAAAGCTGAGGCAGGAGCCACCATGTCCTGCCCGCAAAGACTGTTGCTTGATTGATCTCTCTGAGTGCTCCACCATACCAAGGAGAATGATGGTGCAAATCTGAGAGAAGAAGCAATATGTAATGGTGTTTCTGCTAATGCACATACAGAAGAAAGCTAGTCATGCTGAAGAGTATGGGCTGAGTACTTAAAAAACAACAACAACAAAATATATATAAAACCGATAGATAGATAGATAGATAGATAGATAGATAGATAGATAGATAGATAGATAGATAGATAGATAGATAGATAGATAGATAGATAGATAGATAGATAGATAGATAGATAGATAGATAGATAGATAGATAGATAGATAGATAGATAGATAGATAGATAGAATTAGGGAGACATATGGGTAAATGAGCTCCAAAGACTGAGTCCTTCATCCACTCATCTGTACGCTGTAGCTTGCTCTTTAATATATCCAGTGAAAATGGTGAAATAATGAGATGAAACGTATGTACTTGTACTTCTGTATGTATTAAACAAAGAGTTTGCTTTGGATGACCTGATAATTATGCCCAGCATAATGAAGATATATGAGGAAAACACAAAATTAACTTTGTCTAGCAAAAAAAAATCAAGATGTGCTGAATTCAGGTTTAGGGTTTTCTAGCCAAGGACACACAGCAGAGGAAAGTGAGAATGAAGCCAGCAGGAAAAGAAAGGTCGACATTCTGCAGAATATTTTGCTGTTTCAGAGTGACTACTAGGTATGATATAAATTTGTTGCATCTCCAAACAAAGTCAGCTATTTAAGTCAAACTTTTTCAAAAAAAATTGTGATGTTTGTGGGATAAACGTATTTCCAATATGTAACAAGACAAATCAATTAAAACAGGAGTGCCACAGATACAACTAGATTCCCTGTAGTTACTTTATCTTCTTGAATGAAACCATTTAAGTCAGTTTTGTTCAGAGAGGCCAGATTCTGAGTTCATTTTCATGTTTGTCAGATCACATCTGATGACTCCATTCACCAGCCTCACAGTAGTGAGGTTTCTGTAGTATCATTCAAAGGCATCAAAACAGAAGTTCCTTCAGATATAGATTCTGCCACTGAGTATTAAGCACACTGTTGCATTAGATTGTTATGGATAGCTACCTTCCTCATGGACCTCTGTATTCCAAGTTCTCCTGAGATGGATGAATATGCATGGTAAATAGAATCTATCAAACATTATTCTCCAGTAATTTTAAACTATACACAAGCAGGATGGAATTTAACATGCCACATAAACCTGCTAGGGAACTACAATTCACCTTTCTGTCACACCAGGAGTAGTAAGGACTTCTGTACTCACAAAGAACAGCCTGCACAGGGAACAACTGTTCCCTTCTAAGCTGTATGGTTGAATCACAAGATATTTGCATGAACCTTCTCCATCTTCCTAAGCATTTTGGAGAAGTTTATCTGGTTTAGATGGATGGGGGTCTGAGCAACCTGGTCTAGTGGGAGGTGTCCCAGGAGGGGTTGGAACTAGATAATCTTTAAGGTCCCTTCCAACCCAAACCATTCTATGATTCTATGATTTTGTAAATGTGGAGTAAGGACTCATTTACCTCCTGCAGCTTGTGATGACCCTTCTCTCAATGACATCATGCCACCTGGAAAGCAAGAGCTTAAAGCATTTTCTAGCTAGTGATAAAATGGTAAGACATTAAACTCTATCCATGTTGTGATGTCTGCACCAGAACAAACCCTTGAGGTTTCCGCAGTTTGTATGACTCATTTTAGGGTTTTGTCCTCTAGCTTATTGGAGAGTGGCAACAGTTTTAAAGGCAGCTTTTTCCTACATCATTTCAACTCTGTGGCATGTAATGTGTTGACTTCCTGAAGCAAAAGAATGTCTATGTTTCTGAAAGTGAAGAAGTTGACCCCTAATAACTTTATCTCAGAACTCGGAAAAATCAGGAGCACTAGCAACGGGGTGCAAAAGAATTGGAGAGACCGTGATGCAGGAAGCAGATGGGTGTTTTTACTAGCAAAAGTCCTACTGCAAGAATCTCTGTGGTGCTTGAGGCATCTGCCTCTGACTCCTGGTTCTTAACTAGGCTGAGCACAAATTCTCCTGGCAGTAGATAGAAAAGGAAAAGAACAGAGCAAGGAAAGACTGCATTTAGGTTTTATCAGTGGTGAAATGGTCCTATAGGAAGTGGAGCCTAATCCGGAGCAGTCATTCTCCCTCCTCAGTTTGGCTGCCCAGGTCTATAGGCCTGTTGTACCCCGAGGAATCCCTTTCCTTGAATGAAAAGCACCTTTTGGTGCCTTTTTAGATGGGGGGTTTGGATAGATATGAATTTAAAGTTTTCTTTACCTCAAAATAGTTATCTTTTAGCTTAAAAATCTAGAAATTACTTTAGCTAAAAGTGTATATTGAAATATGAAAGATTGCCAAATTTAGGTGATTCCTGGAACAGAACTCATTCTGCTCTAGAATAAGTTCTACATCACTGTTCTAGAGGGTAGTTAAGTCTCTGCACATAATGCAAGCTTTGATAATCCCTTCAGTATGAAGAGAGATTTTCTTCCTCCTTTCTGCATGACTTTTATGACATAACACTGAATTCTGGTTAAATATGTCTCTCAGTTCTTGTGGGCCATATTGAATTTAAATAATCTGAAAAACATGTGCCATTAAGCACGTTCTTTTAGAAATATAGGGCTTGATCCTCCCTTGCAGTATTCACAGCCTGATTGTGTCCACCAGTTCAAGATGAGAGCAAAATGGGTGGGAAGAATTATTGAATTTAAATATTAAAAAACCACTGAAGGCATATGACAGCAGTTTAAGAAAAAAATAAATCAGTGAAGAATGAACTCCAGAGTGTACAGTAGCTATTGCTTCCCAGAATTGTTATGTAAGATGCAAGTCATATAGATGAAATGCAAAATACTTTTATCAAATCTTCTTCAGCATTTCTGGTACACAGCTAGGGAGAAAAGTGTTATACTTTTTTTTTTTCTTCTTCTTTATTATTTGTAAAGTGGCTATCAATGTGGAAATGTATAGTGTCTCACAGAAATCATGCTGATATTTTCCTGTAGGCATATTTCACCATAGCAGGAGTTTAACCAGTACAGTCAAGGTCAACCACTCTAAGACAGTGCACTCCAAGTCCATGACTTAGCATTACGAGCATTACTGCTTTATAACTTGCTTTATAATGGGAGAGGCTCAAACATTAAATCAGTCATACTCAGTTTGCTTGGGTGTCAGATTGTGTTGTGAAAAAGCATTTGTTGATCAAGCAAAAGTAAATGCCACTGTGACAAGACCGATTATTCAAGTTAAAGCAAGATACGCTCATCAGTGGTTATATCTGAAGTACAAGGCAGAAGGCGCAAATGATAATGTGCTTGCCATTTTCACATTCTCTGGCAATTCCAGACTTTACCTTGCAAACTCTTTATTTCACTTAGTATCTTGCATGACAGAGCTGTTTATATGACTAAGTAATTAAAATAATTATCACAAAGTGATCCCATTTTCTGCATTGCAGTCCCTTTGCTTTACTTAGGAGTGCTCTGAATTTATGTCGGCTTGACAATTAAAGCTTCAAACCACTTGTGAAAGCCTTTTTTATCTGGTTTTCATTAGTTCATATTAAACGATTCATTGGCTTGATTTTCACTTCAGTGAGTCTTCTCATAAAATCTGCTTAGACATAATGGTGATATCACATAGGAAGTAATATGAATTAATACATCAGCAGAAACACTAACTAGAATGCTTTTTTTTCTCATATTTTATTATTTTGCAGATATACTCGTCAAGCACGTGCAATACATACTGAGACCTAAAGAGTGGGAAAGCAGCATTAAGTCAAAAGGATGCTTTGACACTCATCTGTGTTCATTTGCTGAAGCAGGTATCTAGTCAGCATATCTCTGCTGAAGGGAATTATTCTTTAGATGGTCTTTCCTTTGTATCGTAATGGCATCACTAAAACTGTAATAATTAAGGGTCTCACGGCATTTCATTACAAAACCATCTTTTCAAGTGACTATATAAATGGCGTATAGAAAAATTTGGTTTCTTGTTCAAATATCTTCCTAAAATTAGCATTCTGAGTGGGTTCCTAAACACATACTAATTTATTGATGTGAATGACTTAATGAATATTGAGATCAGAAAACATGGAGGAACAGCTGTAATCCAATGAGAAGAAATGGCTTTCCACCTTTCAGATCTGTGCAAATACTGTATAAAATGTAATATATAAAATACCCCTGTGCACAGGAGCAGACATTGTTCATCAGAAATTTATCTATTTAGTAGGCAGGGAGCATCCTTACACTTACAGGGTTTTTTATGTTTTTGATGTTTGGTGAAAGGCCTGTGCAGGCTAAGTGAAAATAAAAATCTGCATGATCTCATATATTATTAACCTAACTAAAAGTTGGAAAAAGAGATTTGCAGTATAGCTTGCCTAAGATGTCAGTGAGGAGAAAAACACTTCTGTCACCCCGTCTCATGACCAGTCCAATAATCTTCCAATAGTCTCTGTTTTGCCCAAATTATCCTCCATATTCTCTTGTACAGACTTCACCAAAGATGAAGTCTGTACATCAGCTATGGGAGCAACATGCATGAAATGTATCCTTCATAGCCTATTGCATGGCAAGTATGGCAAGTGAGGGGACATTCTTTGCTGGCTGATGAGTTAGCCCATAACCACACAGGCAAGCAGCTCGGTAGCATGGCCAGGCACTCCAGCTTGCAAAAGTAGTTTGCCTTGGTGTCAGGCAGTGAAAGCAGAGAGTGACTCAGGCAGGGAAGATCCCAGGGTCCCTTGATGCTGTGCCTGACTTTCCTCCACAGTGTCTAAGGCAAGAGTGCCACAGTGAATACTGAAAAACCTCAAAAAATCATGGGTATTGTAGCACTTGCTTTATTTGGTTTTACTGTTTTTCTGTAGAACTATGATAATTTTCTAATTTAACTGAGAGTGTGAACCCATAAAAATAGAGTTGTAGTCTGAAGGGAAGCAATGTAAGCAGTAGCAGGCAGGTAGGACCCCCTGCAAGTGCCAAATGCAAAGTGAGCAGGGACCACTCTCTGTCTTCACACATGTCATCATACAGATGCCATCTGATAATAATTTATTTAACATTGTAGAAAGAGGAAGTTTCTTATCTTAATTACACCAGCTCTGAAACAGCACCATGGATGCAATTGAAATTATTGCACGATTAAAGTGGTGGCTAATATAAAGGAGAGCACAGTCAAGACTCAAATTTTATTACTTATGGAGACCACAAACTGGTCTGGGGTTCTGGTTTATAGTAGAGGTGGAAAACACAGGCATACAATTGGGACCCCAGGGTGGAAAGACATTGTAGAACCAAGGGAAGAGAGTGGGGACCATGGCACTGATGTTCTGCTTTAGGACTTAGGACAAATTGCTATATACTACATTATAATGTGTATTATAATATGGAAGATGAAGTAGTCTGAGGATTTGTAGATAAATACAAGTCTATAAATGGCATGTCTCTCTAGAAACCTGTGGTTAGTGGACAAGATACAACAATTTACAGCTGGAACAGCAGAGGAAGAAAATCAATGAAGAACTGATAGTAGCTACTTAGGGACAATGATGGCAGAGAGAGGAAGTATTGGAGATATGCTAATAGTTATGGAGGAATTTGGTGCTGCAGCTGAAATTAAGACTCAAATAGCTCACACCTTAATTTCTGAAGATTCAAAGCCAAAGCAGCCCAAAAAGCAAGAAAACTGACCATCAAAACCATGAATAGTTTTGTAAAACAGCTTGGGATAAATGAAAATCAGCTCCAGTCTTTCAGGTCACACCTTAAAAACCAACTAAGTCACCCTTCTCTGCCATTGGAAAAAGTACTTGGAGAAAAAAAGGAAACATGGAGTATTTTGGAGAAGTACTGGCTGACTGGTTTAGTGGGGGGTTTTTTTTCCATGGCATGGAATCATAGGAGATGTCTGGTGGGGAACTAAAGAGATCATCTAATCCTTTTTCACATCCACAGAAACATCTCGGTACCAGAAAAAATCTATTATATTCAATTTCCAGCTTTCTCAGAACCACTTACTATTAAATAACTTCAGAGAATCTTGTCTTTCTGAATTTCAACCTGGGGTGCAGAGAGACAGAAAATCAAGCAGTTGCATTATATTTTGGAATAGATATAACTTTTTTTCAAATAGTCAAAAATCTGCTCTGGCAGAGCAAGAAATAGCCAGGCACTAGCACCTGAACTGGCTCTTCAGTTTGTCCGTTTAATGGATCAAGAGCACACCAAGGTTCATGCCTACCACATCGTTTATTTCATTACAAGAACTGCTCTTATCAAGACCCTAACATTTACTTAGCACCAGTAATACATTCTCTTTTCACAGCCCAGTAAGACTGGTTATGTGGCTGTTGTCTCACTTCCAGCTGAGTGACATAGGGATGAGTGTGCTGTGGGATAGAGGCAGAGGCAGGATCTTATTATGCCCTGCAGAGAAGACCAAAGGGGAATGGGATTTGCTTCTTAAAGTCCAAAAAGAGAAAAGAAGGAAAACAAAACAAAACAAAACAAAAACACACACACACAAAAAGAAACAAACAAAACAACAACAAAATAAACTTTTTAGTAGCATCAAGAGGAGAGCAGTGGGAGGAAGTCTTAAGATCTCTCTTGTTTATCTGAGATCTTTCCCCTGTATTAAAGCATAATCTATGTTTTGCCCACTGAGAAATCCTTTTGGCATTTCACAACACCGCTGAGTACCTTGCCCCAAGGCTTTGTAAAACTCTTCCCAACTAGCTTTGAAATCGTGTAAATTTTGCAGAGTGTCTTGGGGAATGGAAATAATTTGTTTGTCCATTTGCACTTACTGCAGATCAGATGAGGCTCCCAGTCAGGGCTCTGGGCAGAGTTTTCCTATGCAAATTCCAGCAAAGTGAACATTTTTTGTGCTAAATATTCCTGCACAGTACACATGTTATTCTCTCGTCAAAAACAGTTTGTGCTGAAGTGCCTGGTTGTTGTAAACAGGGAACGAGGAAAAGGACTTCAGGGGAAGGCTCACACACTCACACATAGCTCTACCAACAGCTCTGATTAGCGCTGTAGGCAAACCAGCAGTTTAAATGTCTTTGGAGACTGTAGGCCAAAGAGACCTAAACAGCACAGGAAAGTTAAGACATTATCCAACAGATGTGGTTTAATTTTGCTACATCTGTTGGCAGATATACGGAACATGATAATAAAGGATGGCTGACAATAGCAGCCTGGGAGGAGCAAAGCCACAGGCAGTGAAAGCTGAATGTCAGGGACGTGATGCCCGAGGCAGGTGTCCCTGGGCATAAAATGAACTCCTTCCATTCAGTCTGCCAGCTTGATAACATTTGTTTCTGTAGATAGAAAAGGTATTTCCTCTAGAGATGCTGCAGTTATCTATCAGGGCACATCCTGCAGGTACAGTGAGATGAAAAAACAAATTGCTTTGGCAATTAGCAGAGGGTTAAAAAGCTGAAATCAGCTTTTCAGTATTGCACATAGATTTAGGAAGGCTCAGTTTCTGCATGCTCAGCCAGAGACAGATAGTGGCTCAGATGCTAAAGGACTAAACTTTTTTGACCTATAGAAGTTCCAGCTTTTCAGGGTTCTTAGCTCACCTGGAAGCCAGGAATTAGCTCTTTTGTGTAGTGAACATCTACAGATTAAATGCCACTGTCACCACCAACTTCTGGAAAGTACTGTTTTCTCTTTCCACCTTTATGGCCAGCTTGAGTATTTTCTACAGCATATTGATATATACGAGACTTCCTTCCATCTTTTAACATGAGCATATGATCATCCGTTCAGTAACAGTTGAATATCTTTTAATTAGGCCTTCCTTCTTCAGCCTGTTCTTCCATAGCTTCCTGTAGCTGTGAAATACAGATAGTGTTGTGTATAGGATTTCTCAGTGCCATGGAGAGATAGTGAATGGAGGAGGAGGTGGGTTGAAACAAGACTAAAATTATATCATTTAATAGTCAGTTTACTTCAGAGGCAGAGAACAGCAACCATTGTTGTAGTAAGACAAGATACATGAAGAGAAATACAGAAAGCATCACAAGTCTTTGCCCAGCATGAATGGCTCTTGCTTGTAAACTACACAAATCTACTCAATACAATAATGGGAATAATTATAAATTCACCTTCTAAGGGCCGCTAAAATTAATCTGAACATTTTCTTCAATTCCCCTGAGACTTGAAGGTGACACTGAAACTCTTGTGTTGCATTGCTCATTCAATCAAATTTCCCAGTGAAGTTGGGGTGGAAGGCCCAAGAGGGACAGGAGGTTGAATAATAAAGGAATACATGACTGGCTCTTCAGGACACATCAATTTTTATGTGATCTGAGAAAAAGACTCCTGCTGCAAATGTAAGTATTAACCTCATGGCTGCAGCTCTGTGAAGCCAGAGGAGGTAATGAGAGTTGGAGGGGAGCAGCTCAGGTATTGCTGCTCCCCAGGCCCCCTTCTCTGCACCCACTACTCACTGCCTGATCTCTGCTTGTACCTCACACTGCAGCGTGGGCAGTTCCTGGTGTTTATAGTCTGCAGCTGTAATATGCCCATGTCCCAAAGGGTAATTATGCGTGAGCTTAAAATGGAAAACCAGGAAGCAAATAGCTACCAAGGTGAGGAAGAGGTGCTGGAACCCAGAACCTCAGTCTACAAGTAGACTGAGAGAGTCAATGAGACTCAATGAGAGTCAGTCCAATAACCTGAAATTAACTGTGCTGGCTCAGATTCAACTCAGGGCTTGTCAGGGAGCTGGGGTAGACCACTCAGGGCTTAAGTAGGGATATGTGGGCACTGTATTTCCCATCACTTGGAAAATATAAGTTGTTGTGCTCTGCTACAAACACCAATGGGATCCAATGAAATTATGAGAAGGAATTAAACTTGCAAGGATTCAGAAATGAAAAATGACACAAAGGAGTTCTGAGAATTTGCAAGTAGAAGTGAAACAGAATGTTTTCCAGTGCCTGTATTGGAAGCATGTTCCTTTTACATTGGACTGGTACGGGCTGCTCTCACGGTATCTCCAGCAGTTTGGGAAGAGCAGCAATGAAGCCAATGTACTTACCATGCTGTAAATCCAGTGAGAGAGAAAAATTAGGAGTTATTGTGACATACATTAGGAAAGCATATTTACAGTGACTTTAAACAAAGATAAGCACTGAATATCGTTGATCTTGGAAAAGTTTTGTCTGTGTACTGTTTGTCCAAGCAATATCCTGCTTATTGTAGGCTGAGTGCTTATTTAATGAAATCAGTTCCTGTTTATCTTTTGTTTCTGATCTATCTGTCTTTTTATCGGTATTGTAATGGTCTGGCTTTGCATTTTCAGCCTAGTACTATGCAAGTTTTTAATCTAAGCCCACTTCTTCTGTTAGGCATTCCTTTTTTTCAGAGGTCCCTCCCAGCTCCATCATGCCAAAGTTTGCTTCTAGGACTCCTTGTGCAGCAGGAAAGGTCTTCAGTCTTTCACACTGAAACAATCTTTTTCTGCTAAGGTTCTGTCAAACTAGACACTTTAAAAGCTATGTTAAGCTGTCAGAGTTCTTTGGGTTTTGCTCTTCCTTTAATTCTTGTGTTTGACTGATTTATTTTTCTTGTCTGCTCTGTCAGCTTACTTTATTCTCCCCTTACTTGTTTTAGACCTGCTGTTTGTTCTCATGGTATTTTTCAACTCTGCTTTCTTTTTGTGGGCAGCTGTGTCGTCTAGAGCTGGGATCACAGCACATTCTTCCTCTCATATCACCTGTTTCTGTCAAATAGTTGATTTTATTTTTCTCAAAATTAAAAACAAAACCTGAGAGAGTTTTCGCTTCTCACTGCTAATGCTGGAGTGTGTATCTTGCAATGTGGTAACTGGCCTAAGTCCCCTTCTCTTTGTCCCTTTCACATACAAGTTTATGTATTATTAAGTTTAACACTTCTTGGGGTGGGACCTTTACTATCCCTGTAGAGGGCTGTATTTCAGACTATAAAGAAACAAAAACAAAAACTATTGTAACTGAAATAGGATAGTTATTTGGATTTGAATGGGTCATCTCCAGGTGCAACTCAGCTATCACAGGAAAGAATTTTACTGAAATCAAGTTTTCTTTATCCTCACTCAGCACATGGCCAGTGTTTCACTAGGATGACAAGAGATGCTGTACTGCAGGGCTTCTTTCACTGAACTGTAAAACCAAGTTTATGACTACTTATGGTCACTAATGTGTCCTGGCATACTTCCAAGTGTTGGATCATTAACCTTGCTGTCAGAGCTAAAATCCACTTACATAATTAGGTTGTCTTTATCTCAAATTTCCACTTGCCGTTTCACTTGGAAAAAAACAACCCTGTTCTTTCTTCCCTTTCGTTCAGAAAAGAAAACAGCTGTGTGGAGCTGCTGTCAAATAAATGTCACTTGGCTCTTCCTCTGCCTGTTCAATTTGTTTTTCAAACACAGTAATAGATCTAATCCTTCATATCCTCACTTTATTCTCTTTGATTCTGTATCTAAATCACAGAATTCAGTTTAATACTTTTTATGTCCTTATTCTGCACCCATGACTATTCCAGAGAGATGTTAGGCCACGTGAGTGGCAGCTTTCATGTTTTTTGCTTTTTCCCTACCTGATATCTAACTAGATAAAAAGTTACGGAGAGAGGGAAACGTGATTTGCTGTGAGATGTTCTAGGGTTTATCTTTGAAGACAAGGTGAAAACACCTTTTAGTTTTTGCAGAGGATAATGACAGGGTTCTTATTGTATGAGAATTTTTATGTGATTTTTTTGGTGCCATTTTTCTTCACATTTTTCTGCTTTCTATGAGTGCATTGCTTGGTAATTGAGTGCTTTCTGTCATCTGCATAACCCTGCACTAGGATTTAATGTGATACTCATACCTGGAGAGCGCACCCCCACTAGGCAAGTGAAAAGCTCTGAAGTGCAGGCAGGCAGCAGAAGGCACCTCAAATGCAATCACCAGTGTGCATGCTTCCAAGTTTAATTCACAATTATGATTTAAAATTTGTACCTGTGAAAGCAATATTGTGAGAGTTTGAATTGCCTGCTCACAAAGGTCAGAGGCAGAGTGTGCGAGTGATTTCCTAATGGTCATTGCTTTCAGCTACTACCAGTGTTAGCATCTAAAAATCCCTCTTTATTCTGTCTGGCAGAGTTAACTTCATCTGTAAACAAAATTCTAGCAGGGCAGAATCTTTCCTAGTTTACATTTTTGTAAGTTCATTGCCACCAAATGCCTCATCTTCCAACACTCTTTTTTTTTTTTTTCATATATATCCTGAAGGGTTGCAGTCAGTGGAACTGCACAGGGGCCATGGAGGCACATCTGGACTGGCAGATGCAGCTGGGTTAACAGGTTCATTGTGAATGAGAACACTCTGTGCCAGATCTGCATGACCAGCAAAAGTAGTATGTGAGACTGACAGAGCACTGGAACAGGCTGCCCAGAGAGGTTGTGGAGTCTCCTTCGCTGGAGACATTCAAAACCCACCTGAATGCGTTCCTGTGTGATGTGCTCTAGGTGACCCTGCTCTGGCAGGGGGGTTGGGCCAGCTGGACTTTTGAGGTCCCTTCCAATCCCTAAGATTCTGGGATTCTGCCCAGGGAGGTTGTTGATGCCCCATCCCTGGAGGTTATAAGGCCAGATTGGATGAGTTTTTGTGCAACCTGATCTAGTGGTAGGGTTCCCTGCTCATGGTAAGGGGGTTGGAACTTGATGATCTTTTTGGTCCCTTCCAACCTTAATGATTCTATGATTCTAAGATAGCAGCTAAGACACATTCTTGTCACTAATTCCCATTACCTTATCTCAAAATGCATCCACTCCCACGATTTGATGGAGGCATACACTTTGGGAACCTGCTCTAGTGATGGGAATTTGGATATTAGTTTGAATGAGGGACTGTTTTCTGTTTCTTTTATGCCAGAGCAAGAAAAAAAAAAACAAAACAAACAAAAACCACTCCCAAAGCTTTGGTGCTGCTCATTAGATGTGGTGTTACTCATGGAAACAGAAGAGGTGGTGATCACATGAGTTTGCCTCTGTTTTGGTATAACTATTTCAATTTGTCTCCCTGCTACAGCCCATCCCTTTCAGCTGTGCTGGCCAATAAAAAGCTGTTCTTGTCCAAGACTATAGGCACAAAAAAAAACCCAAAAATGGTTTTCCCATGAACCAAAACTGAGACTGCCAGCTTTATAGCCTGCAGGAGAAAAAAAAGTGAAACCATGCAGGAGGCATGCTAACCAAACCTGTCATAGATAAAGAGAATGGTATTTTAAGTAACATGATGTTGGTGAGAAAGTTTTATTAGTGATAGCATTTACTTGCTTTTCTCCTTTTAAGCTATTACAGAAACTGTTCTGTTTTTAGGACTACAATTTATGTCAATTATGTGTAAGACAGAAAACTATATGAAGTAATATCAATAATTGGATTTAAAAAACCTTCACTTCTTTAGGGACCTACAGAGTGTAGTATAAACAACAGGAAAATACAGATTGCTTTCCTGGATTTTAGCAAGGAGTAATGTGTCCTTTGGTGGTGAGAAATGACATTTGAAAGAAGATTAGCCCCGTCATATGTTATGCTTCACAAATTATCTCCATGGAAATGCAGAGTTCACTTTCATCTTTGCTTAAAACCTGTTTTGGGTAGAAATCACTATTGATTTGAAATGTAAATTAAGATTTCCTCCTGAATCAGAGGGCTTCATTGTTCATGCATGGCATTTTCCTTTCCTTTATGACTTCTGTTTGCAAAATGATGTCTCATTCCCATTCTCAGACTGATCGAGTCAGCAATGAAAGAGAAAGGCTGGGCAGCTTTGAAGAGGTAACAGTTTGTCTTGAGTGCTTATTTCAATATTTTTCTGATGTGAAAGCAAAAAAAACATTGGAAGCAATTTTGTTGCCTTCTGTCAGTGTGCCTCACTTTGTCCATAAGGTGCAAGTTTTGGGAATTCACTGAATAGAAATGATACTGCTCATCCTGACCTAAGGAGAGATCTTACTTCCATTATAATGTGCTCTCCATGTGAGTGTGTTGCATGGAATGGAATATAATTTAACACCTACTGTATGATATTCGAGTTCCTGATGCCGATAGTGCATGGCTAAATATTAAAATCACAGAAACACAGAATTATTGAGGCTGGAAAAGACCTCTGAGATCATCAAGTCCAGCATATGACCTAACACCACCACATCAGCTAGACCATGGCACTAAGTGCCAAGTCCAGCTTTCCTTAAACACCCTGAGGAATGGTGACTCCACCACTTCCCTGGGAAGTCCATTCCAATGTCTCAGCACCCTCCCCATGATTAAGTGTGTTCTAATATCCAACCTAAAACTCCCCTGGCACAGCTTCAGGCCATGCCCTCTCCTCGTGTCACTAGTTGCCTGGTAGAAGAGCCTGACCCCCACCTGACTACAGCCTTCTTTCAGGTAGTTGTAGAGTGGTAAAGTCCCTCCTGAGTCTCCTCGTCTCCAGGCTAAACAACTCCAGCTCATAAGACTTTCTGTCTAGTCCCTTCACCAGCCTCATTGCTCTCCTCCAGAGAGAGGAGAGCTTCAGCACCTCAGTATCAGTGTAATATCACTTTTTTTTTCACAACACTTCTTCCACTGTGTGAAGTTGAGCCTAGTTTTAGCATAGAGGATGATGCAGTTTCTTCTCCATCTTTTCTGGACATAGTAAAAAATGTGAAGTCTGGTACTTCTAGTAGGCATTTGTTGACTATAGGTACTGATTGTTTTCTCAACCCCATAATGCACTTAAGGATTTATGTAGTGCAAGGTGAATGCGTTAAATAGTAGAAGTAAAATCCATTCTCTATTCTAAGAAATAAGCACAAGCATAAACATAGACAAGCAAGTATTTTTCTTTCCATTCAGAGAAACTTATAAAACTAGCATTTGGATCAAACAGTCTGATTAATGACAAATTAAATAATTTTGATGGTGTATGTACTAAACAGGCTTCAGTTAAATGTTTTTATTGAGATTTAATAGTTTAAAGCATTCATATTAGTTTAAACTAAGATGGCAATGAACATTTTCTAGCAGTAAAATAAAAGTTGAAATCTTTTTAATTAAAAGACAGAACTGTAAAAACTGAAAGAAATAATCCCCTTGAATTATATAATTTTTTATAGTAATAGGAACTCTCAATGGAATATTCAAAGATCTCCATAATGAAAAAAATCTAAATACAACAAACTTTTTTTTTCATTTTCCCCTCTTTTTTCTTTCCATCTAATTCATATAAGTAAAAATAAAATGTAAAGCATTTTGTGAAAAAGGGGCATGCAATCACATTTTATGGCTTAAAAATAGAGACATTGATGAGACCAGGTTTCTATGAAGTTTTACCATTAACTTTAATGCTCTCATAAAAGTGAATGAGAAGATACAGGGCTTTGGTCATCTCAGTAGTTAAGCTAATAAGAATACATACTGTTTCAGCGATGCATTCAATAGTAGTCCCAAGTGGTTACAACAGTTGTTGGAAGATTTTCTTTTCCCAGTTTCTATTTTTTTATTTGTTCTCTGAAAATTTGCATTCTAACTGTCCTAAATTCACCTGAGCATCAACCAGCAAGGCTCATAAAGACTGCTTCTCTTTTCAGGGAAACAAATAAATCACAGTAAGGACAAAATAATATGTATTCAAATTTTTTTTTGTTCAGAGCCATGTCAATTTTTAGATGAAGCAGTTCTTTTGGAGAAAAATGTAAACTGAGAGGGATCTATCGTCCATTAAACTTTACTCAATTGTTCCATTACAAGAACAAAGACAAGAGAAACAAAGTGAATATTTCACTTGGAACTTTTAGAATTTATTTTTTTAATTAAAATGCTTTAGCTTTTCATTCAAAAACATTTGCATTTCAAAATATCCGTGCTTATTTCTGATTTTTTTTAAGTGGTGAAATCAAAATGGTGTTTTTCCACTGTGCTGATTCATTCTCATTGAACTAATTTGTTTGATCCTCCATTCTTCATGGTCCCCTTCTAAAAGATTTCAAATCAACAACAATGCGTAAAGAATTGAAACTCTTCTAGTTTCATTTTGAAAAAACAAAACTAACAAAAAATGTCACTTTGCAGATTCAAAGCATTGGAAAATGTGTCTTAGCAATGACCTTGCATAAGAACATTGCTAAATCAAGAGAAACAAAAGGCACATACTAGGTGCCTTCCAGTCACTTGTTTACCCTAGCGTGGGTCTATCCAGCTGCAGCTGGTGCTCCTCCTACCTCCTTGCTACTGCCTGTTATCTAAAGAATAAAATGAAGAGATTGGGTGTGTCCACAGCACAGTAGTAACAATGACTGCTGTGTGCCTTTGAGATACCCATATTGACTTTTAGGCAGCCATGCTCGGGCATAGAGAAGGCAGTCTCATTACCCTGGCATGTCAGCACATCAATTCAGCCTGTTCCTGTGGCTGCGACTGGTATGTGAACAAATGCTGTGTCTCTCAGCAGTGGAAACAAAGCATAATCCTTTAATGCCTAGCCTTTTTTCTGTCTATTAATATAGACCTGAAAGCTAATGAAGAAGAGTTTATCATTGTGCCGTACATCATGTCACTACCAAGTCAAGACCTTTTGGAGGTCCTAAACAAGGACTATTCAGAAAAACAAGGCGCCAGAAGGTGACTGTGGATCTCTGTTTCTAGGCATGAGCCCCATTAGCTGATAGCAAAGCAAATGAAAGTTAGGTTTTTAAAACAAGAGTAAGCCCAGCTTCTGACTCTACAGGGAGGTGTCAGCTGTTCAAGTGCTCATAGACCAGCTATTCATGTCAAGGCCTGGTCATTCAAACATGCTTTCCCAAAAATATCCTATCTGTCCTTTGTAATAAGAGTGAGAAAAATTTAAAAATTATGTTAACATAAATACAAGCACAGCAGAATTACTCTTATGATATAAGAAGGAAAAAACAGAAAATTTGGAAACTAGGTCATTCATCCTATATTAACATGACCTTTTACTGGAGAGAGTAACAGAACTTTGTACAACAGTCACTCCTTCCAGAAAAATAAAGATATGTTGGAAGCAAAATAATTCCAATAATAATGTTTCATTCTGTAACAAATATTTTTTGCAGCTCGCTACTACCTTTTTCAGGCCATGGATTTATGAATATTATGTAAATGAATACTATGGTTATTAATGCACAGTATTTTCTGTGAGAAAATAAATCATCTAATCTCCACAGTATCTGACCATTCTTTCAAAAACTGAACATTCATATAGCAATGCACTGAGACTGATCAGATAGACAACTTTTAAGATTCTTCTTTTAACATATGACCCTTACCAAACAAATAAATAAATAAATAGCTCTTATATGTGCCCAGCACATGAAAAATCTTGCAGCCATTTAAAAGTAACAGAAATTTCACTGTAGAAATGTAAGTGTTTCATGATTTGGTGTTTTACTAATAAGAAATAAAATAAAAAAGGCTCCTTGCTAATCTACATCTCTGAGTTTCTCTCAAAGTTACACATCTGTTCAATTTCAGTGGAAATAATTTATTAAATTTATTTTAGTTACTAAGCAAAATTTTACAGCTGACCTACCAAAGAAAAAGAAGTCTTACTCCCCCAAGTCCATTTAAAAAGAGCTGTAAGGACAGAGGACTCTGACCTCAGCACTGCACGGTGGAATTGGCACAGCAGAATTTCCAAATCTTGCATTAACATTAGTTATATCCATTTTTCAAACTGTTTCCCACTTTGTAGAGCACAATGCAAAATGTTTATAGTTTTAACAATTATTGGTAAGAATTTTGAGCTGACAAGTTGTGACATCCAATAAAGTAAAACATCTATTAGCAGGAAAACAATGTATCTAATCCAAACTGCAGACTCCTATACTTCCAGGTGGACATTCCTGTGGAAAAAAAAAAGGAAAAGTTGTGAAGTCTGTGTTTGAAAGCAGAACTTAGAATCCTGCACCACTTAAGTCTGTGTAGAGTCAGCCCAAAATATCTTCCAGACATCCATCTCTTTATCTTGCTGTCCTAGATCCTGAAAGCTATTCAGGTTCTTGATTCCTATTGAAACAAAGACCTCTGAAGCTCTGTGCATTCTGGCTCCAGCTAGGTCTGGAGGAAATTGCTGTCGCACGTGGGTGCTGGCTCCTATAATTTCTTCCACAGGTTTTCATAAACTTCCATCTGTACCACAGAGATAATACCAGAAATTAAATCTTGAGAGAAAGTGGTAGCATTGTAACATAAGTTTTGTCAGCACAGTAAGTGGTATCAAACACTTTTCCTGAGGATGGGCTACTGCAGGTGTTCTTGTTGGCTTCTGTGCAGTTTCAGTACTATTTTCAATCAGTTGGAAATTACGTATGACCTTAAATAAAGAGTGATGGATAAGTATGCTGGGAGAGCATATCCATACCTCTAAAGCAGGTAACTTTTGAAGGAGAATTGTAGTTTCTGCCAAAGACAGCAAGAATGGGTAGAGAGACAGCAAGCTTAGTAGAATTAGAAGAAGACAATGATCATTTTCCTACACAAAATTGTATGTCTTGCCCATGGGTTCCTTTCAACTAAACAGAAAAGAAAAAGTTGGATAAATAGGAAAATTTTATGTAGAGTTTCTTTTTGTTTATCAAGAACTTCTTGCTTCTGTAGATACTTTGTGCTGAGTTTATGTACATATTTGTGATGGCCAGTGTCTGTGACACATTGCCATGGGGTAACTGTCCCTTTCTTCAGTGATTTTTCCTTCAAGGCCTATGAGGTCTGTTCCTGCTTGTTTTTACTGCACTGCTTTTTTGCTCACACAAATAATTTGTCCCTGATTTAAATGGAGAAAATTAGTGAGATTTGTTCTCCATGATCATGACAGAAACCTTTAAAGATGAAATGCCTTTAGTTAGTTTGAGATCTAGAGTCTCTGGGCCAGAAAGGGTAAATATGATGGCAACAACTGAGCAATACTTCAGTCTTGATCTGATTACTTCTTCTAGCAGTTATAGAAAAGAAACAGTATGTTCTTTACCTGTTGAAGAAAACAGTTACTCATTTGCACAAGATGCTAGTGAATAACACTGTGCCAGAATTAGCCAGAGATTTTTAATTTTATTATTTTATTTTATTTTATATATTGGTGTATTGAGTTTTTTCCTCTTTATCCCAAGGCATTAGGCAGATATTTTCGTCATGTAGATTGGCTCATTTGTCTCTGTAGCTCTTCCATTCAATGCATTCTCCTGCTGCCTGGCGCATAGCCCTTCAGCTAGCAGAACCAATTAACCTCCCTCTTTTTCTTTAAAAGTGAAAAAAAACCCTTCTCCTTTCTCTGTGCTTACAACAGCATTAGCCAAAGTACATATTCACAGCTATAAATATATCTCTTGGAAAACTGTAAGCATGTGCCATGAATTGGATTTATTTTGTCTTGGGAAATCATACTTAATATAAAACTACAGTTTCTGACCTTTTCTTTGTTTTTCATTGTATTACTTATTACCATAAACTAACATTTATACTCCCACTATATAGGTGTTGACATGCTTGTGGATACGTAAGCTTGCCAGATTAATTACAAGCCAAAGGGACATGTTTTACCCATGCACTTGCTGCAGTGTGTTGCAGAAAAGTGAAATATCCTGCAGGTCAAGGACATGTTGCAGAATGAGCACCATCACCTTGACTGCTTGAAAGCACCAACATCAGCTCAGGAAAAAGTAGTTGCTCTATCATGACAGGATTGATAAACACTCTTTGAGCCACCTGGATCTTTTACAGATGCAATACCTATGTCAAGACTGGGTGGATATCCTTTAGTAACAATCACAGTTGGTAAAAATTACCCCTTGTTGCTGCCTTAACCCTAGATGAAACACATAATTTGTTTTGATTTTTATAAAGGGAGAGGCTTAATTAAATAGCTTCTGTTCCCCTGGGGTGTTAGTCTGCTGTAGGTTGGAATCCTTATTATTAAACTGAAATGCTTATAATCCCTTTTAAGGGATTTAATGAGAAGTATTTGTATGGGTTTGTCTTTATTATTTTATATAACATTTATAATATTTCAGGTGTTCTTATTATTTCATTAACTTATGAACTATCCTTGAAAGAGAGCGTGGTACTTACGGGCTAGCACCTACTACAAATATAGTCAAGGCTTCTGCTGGCCATTAGGGTCATTCTTGAATTCACTGAGCTCCTTTTACTGCTAGCCTGAAAAGGACTGAAGCTTTGTGAGCAGAGGTAGCACCTGAAGCACAGCTCTGACAGAAAAAATGAAATGTCAATAAGAGTCAAAGTGGAAATAAGACTATGGTATTTGGCCAGCTTATCTAGCCCTCTGTCCATGAAATACCCCTAATCTTTCCTAGAAAGAAAAACGCAGAAATTAGATTAAATAGGAAAATGTGACTATTTTTGACACATTCACTCCCTGGTAGATGCATGTTTGTCACTCGTAATGTGATATTTATCACTTGCCCCCAGTACTGATCACTTTGTTGTCTCTATATGAGTCTTCCATTCACAGAAGTTTGGAGCATCTCCATGAGCTTCCCCATTCTGAATGTCACAACACAATACTCCATCAAGCTCACTTATATAAAACCCTTGCTATACATTTGATATCACATCATTGCAACAGTTTCACACTAACTTGTGCATAGTGATCTGTTTAACCAATGTCTCTTGCTTTGGAACATTGGGATCGTTGCCTTTTGGATTGGTGAAGGACAAGAGGATATTTTGACAGCATATGTTGTCAGTGAGTGATCTACCTAAATCCTCATCAGACTCACTACATTATGCTGAGTATGGCAATGTGCTAACGGAGACTCACTCCCTCAACCACAAAGTAATATTCCTGGTAGCCAGCATTTTCCTTAATGACCAGCTCTTCCAGGACTTTGCTGAGGAGCACAGGCTGAAGTGCTGCAGTTTCTAAGGCAAATTCCTGAACAAATTTTAATCAGCAGCCATTCATATTCCAGGTAGAGGTATAGGCGTGCTTGTAGTATCATAGTTTCTGCTTATCTGAGGGAAATGCCTCTGCTATGAAGACAGACTGAGAAAGTCGCAGCTGTTCAGCCTGGAGAAGAGAAGGCTCCAGGGAGACCTTGTAGCAGCCTTCTAGTACATGAGGGGGCTACAAAAAAAGCTGGAGAGGGAATTTTTTCAAGGGTATATAGTGGTAGGACAGGGGTAATGGTTTCAAACTGAGAGTAGATTTAGATTGGGTATTAGGAAGAAAATCTTTAGTGTGAAGGTGAACAGGTTGCCAAGGGAAGTTGTGGAGGCCCTGTCATCCCTTGAAGTATTCAAGATTGGGTTCAATGGAGCCTTGAGAAATTTGAACTAGTGGGAGGTGTTCCAGCACAAACCAAGACTTGTGCACTTGCAGCTTTAGCTGCCTGTATTGCTGGAGGCAGAAACAAATGAGGTGCAGCTGTGTTGAGTTTGCATGTTCGTCTGCATCAATAAAAGCAAGCTGAACGGAGTCATCAGATCCTTGTTTCTAGGTCTCCCTTCTACTCATCTTGCCTGTTCTTTCTCTGACTCTAGGAAATTTTTTGTTGAGAGCTTTCCCCTCCCTGAAATCTGTTGCTTTGCTGTGAGCTTATTTTGTTTCTAGAGATCTCCTACAACCTGCAGGCTGGCAATCAAGGGCTAAAATAACATCTACAGTAGCCAACAGAGCTTTAAGGTAGGTGAGTAAGGTAGGCTAATGGCAATTGTACCCTATGTGTGTTTTGGTGCCTGTTGTGACTTTAATATGGAGGTGGGTAATCAAGTACACTGCATTTCGTCATTGGGAAGAGGGGGTAGTTCTGCAGAGAGGCATCTTCACTCAGCTGTGCAGAACTGGCATACAACCAGCATGTGAGGATGGTGCAGGCAGAACTGAAATGTCTCCAGCATGTTTTGTGCTACCTAAACAAATGTAGGAGTTGTCTGCCCTTTCCAGACTCCAAATGCTTGAAATATAGGAACTGTGACTAGCTGTGTGACAGCAAAGTTTCCTGAATGGTCTTGTTACTCTAAGACCTGCTTTTAAAGGCTATTTTCTCTCTTTGTGGGCTTGATAGGCCTTTTGGAGCACTTTTAAACCAGCTAATTGTGTAATGGAGGGGGTTTGTTACAGACCCATTCATAAAACGCTCATTACATTCTCACAGTGAGGGAGAAGTTTGGAAGAGGAGGGAAACTATTAAACAGCTTCAGGGTTAAAAACTGAATTGGTTGCTTTTGGTTGGGCATAAAACCAAATGTAGGTAACAGTTTTTCTGAGGAGAGAGGTAGGGAAATCAAGGAGCACTGATTATTTGTAGTGCCTACTGAGTTAGAAGCAACCGTAGCACAAGAATTAAGCCCTGCTGTGCAAGTGTGAAATCAAGGAGTTACACATGTCAAAAAATACATTGAATGCATCAGATGCTGCTGTGATTGACCTTATTTTATGTACATTAGGTTTGTAACCTGGGATAGTAGATAACATGTTATAGGCAGTACATAGTCCTGATATCCAGTAGGTAGTCCATTTGTTCTTTGCCACAACAGATTGATTCAATGATTAGCCAGCAACTCTGATCCAAAAGTAGCCAGTCTTTCTGTCTAAGTCCCAAAGATCTGTGCCCAATTCTGCATCCATGTTTTTCTTGCAATGTTGCTTCAGATCGGAGGCTTCCTTCTTTCCTGACTAAGAAGGAAGTGGCAATTAATTATCTTGTGCAGTTAAACAAAGAAAATAGAAGAGGTAGGAGAAATATGTTTCCCTTTTTATCTTATTTTAAATAAAAGTGTTGACCTGTCAGCAATCAGAAAGGAAAAAAAAAACCACCACTTTAAAATATATGGTTAATTTCTCTCTATTCTCTTTTTATCCGCTATTTATTACATATTGTTAACAGCTCTTGCAATTCAAGAGACGGCCTGAGTGGTGATGCAGAGGAATTTCTAGCTCCACTTGGAGGGTTGGTTCTGAAATTCAGCTGATCACAGCTGGACTTTCCATCAGCCCAGCTTGCTTAATGCAGTCAGGCATGTCCTGCAGGATCAGGCAATTGTTTAGAGTGAGATGAGCTCAGCTCTGCTGCTGCCTTGTTCAAAACTCCTACAGTCTTTGATAGGACCTGAATTTTCCACTTTACATAGCATCAGGTAACCATTGCCTCTGAACTAGATGAGCTTGACTCTATGTAGGCTGTTAAAAATTAGTATGATTTCTGCCACCTACCCCACTGAAATGGACATAAAGCACTGGAAATAAAAACTAACTGGCAAGATGTTAGAGGAGGAGCACTCCTGTGAGAAGTGTGGGAGTAGCAGCAGCAGAATCACTGTCTCCATGTTCTGTCTTCTAACCTGAATGTCTTCCATTGATTGCCCTACTTCTTGCATATCAAGAATTTGTCAGCAGAGGATAAGAGGCAAAAGCTCTGTCTTGCAATGAAAATGTAGTATTTATCATAGCTTTTCCTACAGCACTTAGCTACTGCTTGCTTGCTCAGTGATTAAAACCTCCTACAAGGCAAACACAAAATAGTTAGTTTTTATGCTTTTTGCTGCTATTGCATGTGAAGGGTGCCTTATTAATTAATAAGCATGTGCTGTCTTTTTGTAGTAGAAAAGAGTAATTCCAAGTTGTTGGTTAGTGACTACCTACAGCACAGTTTCCACCTCATCCCATTGCTGCCTTCACTTCCACCTGCATATTCACATTTTTCTCCCTCCAACCTCATCATGCTGTACTCTTGTTATTGAAACAGAAATACATGGAAGTGCTTCATTACAAACACCAATTACTTCAGTTGTTTTTCCTTGCACCTTTCTCAGTTCTTTGCACTGCTGATGCTCCTCCTACCAGTCCTCTGATGGATCACACGTTGTGGTGTATACAATACAGCCCGGTAATTTTGTACATCCTTTGCAGTGTGTGTTGTTGCCCTTATACTTCCAGGGAGCATGTGCTGGGTTCTGCCTCTCTTTCAGGTGCTATTCTATAGTTGCTCTACATAGGTATAAATGGCTACACTGAGCTCAAAGCAGAGGTGGGCCTTGTCTAATTGCTAATACCTGTTGTCACTTTTGAAAAAAAAAAATGTAGAAAGCTTATGCAAAAGTCTGGTCTTGAAGAGGAAAAAATAAAAGGTAAAAAGCCTTTCCAGGCTTGCCTCTGCCTGATTTTCCATACAATTGGCAGGATAGATCTTGCCCTGTTTGAACTGAAAGTTTTGACATGTAAATTATTTTACCATTCATAACTTCACTGCTTCTGTTAGCTAAGTACATGTCACAGTAGTGCAGCACCTGTTTGTGAAGGTTGAGCCTCACAAGGGGGAATAAAACCTCCCAGGTCAGAAGAGCAAGACACTGTGGAGAGCCCTGCACCACAGTTTGGTGACTGAAAGAAGTGAGAAGACATGGTCCCCAGATTCATCTTTTAGGAAGAATTAAAAACAAATTATCTTAATTTCCACATCTGTGGGAGCAGACAAAGAGGAAGGGTGATCAAATGTGGTAAGGGGCAAGGGATTAAGAACTACAGGGCTCCTCTGCAGTTTGTTGTTGTTTTGTCGTTTTGTTTTGTGTGTGTATGTGGGGGGGTTCATTTTGTTTTAAATATAGAAGTGGAAACAGAAAATAAATTAAGACTTCAGATCACATAGGCCATGCAAGGAGAGGCCCTGCTGTATGCTCTGTATAGTGTAACAAGACAAGCTTCACAATATGATTCAGGCTGTTAAAGAGATGCAGTGCCACAAAAATTGAGACACATTGAAAGCTTACTATAAATTCATTCCCAAAACATCATCACACTTCTGCTTAATGTTGGATTTAAATGTGTAGCAGTCTCCTTTCATCCCAGCAGCTCACAGCAGCCAAGGTTTCCTCTTGCGAATGCCATCATCGCAGCTGGCATCCTTGCTGACCACCTTAGCAGAGAGGCCAAGGACTCATCGATGTCGTGTTAATTTAAACAGAATAAATTGGCCTAAAGAGTCAAAGACATTAGCGCAACCCTGTCACTGTTTGCTTAAGCAAGGCTCAGGGTTCTGAGCACAGAATTCAGCTGAGTTACATTAAAAATCATAACTTTCATTAAAGACTCAGAAAAATGAAGGAAAACACTGAAGTAATTGAAATGTAGAATATGAAGGTTTTCACTCAGCCTTGTTTTAGCCCTTTATTTATAGAACATGCTTCACTTATAGGAAAGGAAAGTGAATATTTAGTCTTAAGTAGGATGAAACTGTCATTTGGGAACAAACAAACAAAAAACAAGTTTGTTGAGATGGTCTAGACTGTTGGCATTGAAATCCAACCTCAGCTTCCTGGAAATGAACACTTGCAGTCATACAGCAAATGGAGTTTCTGCCACTAATGGTGACTTCCTTGGACTTCTCGTTCCCCTGATGGATGAGGACAGGGACAATCTGAAGCCAACCACAACCCAATAAGCTTGTAACTCTTTTCTGTGCTAATTGATACATGACTGCTAATGGCTTCACTGGTCACAGAGTCTAATGGTACTGCAAGGGATTCACTTGAGTAAGTAGTCAGAACTGAAGGCAAAGGGGAAATTGAAAAGAATCTGAGATTAAAAAAGAGAAGGCACATGGCAGGAACACCAGTTCCAATGAGTCTAGCAATGCTTCCTCCTGGCAGAGTTGCTCTGCAGGAGAACCACTGACTTAAGTACTCAGCCCACGTAGTACTTTGTTCACCAGTTACACAGAGAAACAAGTTCTTCTGTTTCTCTAGGTAGGATCTAATGCCATACTTAAGTTTTTTCAGTATTTTTGGCTGGACTTGTTCTGTCTCTCTAAAGTTTCCTAGCTTCACTTACATACACATACTTAACAGTCTGATCTGGACTCTGTTTACCTTAAATAGCTCACTGCACCACTGGAAAAAG
The DNA here is from genome assembly GCF_000747805.2 of Chaetura pelagica. Lineage (NCBI taxonomy): Eukaryota > Metazoa > Chordata > Aves > Apodiformes > Apodidae > Chaetura > Chaetura pelagica. Next base: position 2,327,841 of record NW_009951982.1, on the reverse strand, counting down.
TGAATATACAGGCTGGGAAGCTGTGTACCTTATAGATCTGGCTGAGACTAAGCTGTGGAGCAGTATGAAACAAGCATGCTATACTATTTTGGAGATGAACAGAATTTAGTTCACCACACCATCTATTATGATGATGCCTCAAGCAGCAAAGCCTGAGCTCTGGTTGTGGTTAAAGAGCAGATTACAAGTCTAGCTTGAAGATATTTGATAAGACAGTGATAATAATGTAACGTTTCCAGTGGCAAGCCTGCTTCCCTTTCCATTTGGTTCTTTAAGACTAAGTCAATAAGCATGGTGGCTGTGTGTCCTCTGAAGTACCAAACCAAAGGCTCATCTGATATGTGGTTTAGATGGTTTATTTTAGTTATCTAACAGTAAAAAGGAGTACTTAAAAGAAAGGAAGTACAGGTGCCCATGGAAGGCTTCTATATATGCTTGATGGCATGTTCCCTTATAGCAGATCAGGCAACTCTTGCATCCTGCCAGCTACAAGTAGAGATTAATATGGTACCAAAATAAAGGAATCTTTAAGGCTGCTTGAACAGAAAGTTAATGGTCTGAAACAAACAAAGCATGCAAGGCAAAGGACAGAAATAGAAAATAAAAACTTTCCTGCACCTGTAAGGACAGACAAATGTCATGCATAGGTCTGTACACTTATCTTGGTAGTCATCCAGCTTGCTTGACCTGCCTCCAGTGATTGTGCTTCTACAGGAACTCCAGAGTAGCAAAGGAGGGGAAGGAGGAAGCTTCTCCAGGTCTGCAAGGGTTAAAGTCCTTAAAACTCAAGGACTGTTTTCCTGCTATGCTGAGTTCACAGGGACAGGACCTTTTTTAAATGTAAAGTAAATTCCACATTACCAAATAAATTAAAGAAGTTTACTTGAACTTAGAAAGGGGGAAATATAACCTGAGTATCTCCACATGCAATCAGCGCCCTTTCCCACGAAAAGGGAGCAGAAGCTCAAAGGGAGCAGAAGCTCGCCCAAGTACTAATAAGTGTTTCCCTGCAAGGCATTGTTCAGAAAGGGGGAAGGAGAATGGCTGCGCTCAGAGTGGGAATGGTAGAAATGCAAGGAAATACTGATTAGTACACAACCAACCTCATGTACTTGAGCTTTGCAGTGGATTTAAATTGTAGAATGACAAAGGCAACAGTCTGCTTGCTTTGTGGACCTTCATAGGCCATCTGGTAGATTTCAAGAGAGGGCAGTGAAGCATCTCCTGGAGTTCTGGATAGTGCCAGACTTCAAGATGTTGGAGCTGCTTCTCTGTACCTGCTGTCCTTGTATCTGTTCAGAGATGGTGCGAAGTCAGAAGAGCAGAGCCAGGGTTCAGCTATGAAGCAGAGAATTTAGAGGACCCCAAGCGCCTCAGACACAATGGCAGCACTTTCTGAATATGTTCACTCCCTGAATCCAACCTGCAAGTTATCCCATGGCAGGATCAGAGTACACACTGCACAGCTGAGACAGAAAAATGAGGCCTAATTATTTGGAGACCTTCATAACCCAGATGTGCTCTTCCACTAAGCAGAAATTGGTGCTGCTCTGTTCATTATATGGGAATGTTCTGCCCATGTATGGTATCTTTTATATGTGGGACTTTATACCTTTTTATTATTATTACTCATTCTCTGCTGTATACCTTTTTATTATTATTAATCATTCTCTGCTGCCATGTAATACTACACTGAACTGTCAGGAGGTACTTTATTGCCCCTGAGCTGTTACTTTTCAGTAGTGAATGAGCTGACTCCTGTGTTAGAAAATAGCTTTCCTGTTCCCAAACTGTTTAGTGTAAACAAGACTTTTTTTGCAAGTATGCAATATTGTTTTATTGAGGTAAAGTACTATCTAATTGCACAGATCACACACCAGAAATAGAAGTACCAAAATTGCAGGATGAAATTTTTTAATGCTACGTTTAGTTATAGGGTTTTTTTACTTTCACTGTGAACAAAACATATTTTTACACTGATGAGTTTTTAATTAGACACAGCTCCCATTAGCTAAGATTAGGAACTGGATTACATCTCCTGCATTTTTGAAATGCTATATGATGATGAAAAGGATAAGTGAAAAGGAAGAATTAACACAAAAAGTTTCATTGCATCTAGGGATACGCTAAACAACATCTGAGGAAAAGATAACTGCCTTCCCTCCACCCCTGCTGATGCGTCTGGGTCTATCAGCAGGCAATGAGAGTGTTTATGTATTGAGAGATATTTGTTTTAAATATTTATAGGGTGCAAACTACTTAGGCATTTATAGGAGGCTTTGTGAATTCATAATGAATTTTTTTACACAGACTATTCTGGTGAATCTTTTTGGCATAATGCAAAAAGATTCCCTGCCCAGCCTCTACATTAACCTTACTCCACTGTCTGGATTAAGTGGAGTAGCAGAGGCAATGACACCATTACAGATAAATGGGCAGTATCTGGAAAACAAGAAAATCTCAATGTGAGGCAACCAGGGTGGAGTTACAACATTGGAATTCCTAACGTTTCATTCTTCCCTTTACCTCACCCATTCTTGCATAAACAAGTATACACAAACATGATCCAGAATGTTTGCTCTGACCCTGAGTGTAGCAAAGAGGAGCTTATGAATAGCTAGTGATTGTAAAATTGATAAGGCACTGAGAATAATCCAATTCCTGTGAATAATCATAAAAATATTGCTGCTTCCTTGCCTTGCTTTTTTCCATCTTTTGCCCTTAGATATGTTTCCCTTATTTAGCCTAGTAAAGCTGCACCGGGCAGAGTTATAGATGTTTACAGATAAACATAAATAGCACCTCAGGATGCAAAGCTGGTACTCTGGATCATGTCTTTTGGTTAGTTTTTTTAGAGAGGTATGAATGGGAGGCCATGTGGCCTTCTTTCCTCTCAATCCAAGCAACTGTATGTGATGAAGAACAACCCATGAATTTTGCTCTCCTTTTTGTCCGTAAGGAGAAACAATAGGAAAAGGTTGAGAGTGTATTCTTTGTTACCATAGGTCATAGTGAGGTACATGCTCCCAGATCTTCTGCTAGCTCTTCACCTGTAAAGCAACAGATGAGTCAAAATTGTTTCTCTCTTTGTGAAACACTGCTCTGCAGAAAAAATGCTGAGGAGCACTTTAACAAGAGACAAATACTCTTTCCCATTTGGCCTTTCAACATCAATGATACTTGGGATTCAGAGCTCTCAAATATTCACAGATCTCCCTGCACGACACCTTTGCCATAGGCATGCTAGGTAGAGATGCCAAATCTGTCTGGACAGGCTATGCTTTGTGCCCACAGTTGATTAACAGAACGCTTGTCTCAGCTGCCAGCTCTCCAATCCCATCTGTTAGGATCCTGCTTATGTGGGTTAGATGTTGGTCAGACCCTTGCCCCTACTCCAGAAATGTGGTGTGTGAGAATGCTGACAGATCAGGTTGACTCCAGACTTGCAGTTATTACTCGAAGAAAGCAGCAAGATGTCTCAGTTAGGGTGACTTATGACTAATACAGAATGTAAGACTTCATTAATTAGAGGCTGTTTTAATTAGAAAACTTTTTATTTATGTCACAGGGTTCTGTATACATGTTATTTTTAACTGTAATTGTTAATTGGAAAAAAACAGAAGAGAGAAGATAATAATTAGGCATGTTTCTGTACTGCATGCCTTCATACCCTCTGCCACACCTGTTGATATCTGAGTTCCAAAAAACCTTTTTAAAGAACATGATAGCTAAATAGCAGATGATGGGAAGGCATGCAAATCATAAGGCTTGTAGATGCCAAAAAGACAGATTGTATGCAGCAGGCACCCTGAAAAAATATTTGGAAAGTCATTTGGTCTCTCTAAGTTTGTCACAGTGAGAAACTCCTCACAGGCAGCTCCACTGCATCCACTGACACCTGCAGATAAACTATAAAATGAGTTAATCAGATGAGACATAATTTAGAGCCTGCCAGTCAGGAAGGAATAAACCCAACCAGCCAACCTCAGGGTGCCTAATGCCCTTGTAAAAAAACCAAGGACATAAAAAAAATAAATTACTTCCCTATTGGGTTTATTGCAACATTGCCTACAGGTCCCACCTGAGACCAGGACTTTGCTGTGTTATAAGGTGTACAAATTCAATTTCTGCAATCAAAAAGCAGAGAGTCTACATTGAATGAGGTTGGCAGTACCTGGCCATAAAAGGCTGGCCTAGTTTGACTGCATAATACGTAACCTCATTCTCTAGCAGAGAGCAGGGAATTAAATGTGATACCAAGAACAAAGCTGGCTGCTTGGTTCATTGCATCCTGCCTCCTCTTGGTTTGAATGCCAGTTTTTTTTTTTTTCTGTATGTATTTGTAAGTAAAAGCCTATCTTAGTGCTCTGGGATCTGAATGGGGGTGACTGCACAAATGTCAATGCTGGCTGAAGATCATCTGTCATACAAGTAGAAGACAGCCCATGGCATGTGTTAGGCAAGGAAGAGAGATACTTTTAATAGTTCTGAAAGGAGTTCAGTAATTGTTAATTTTAGGATCTGACTCATTCCATTTTCCTTTGGCTATAACAGTACAATGAGGAAGTGGGATTTACCATAATTACATTTTCACCTTGAAGAAAGAGACCTGGAGATAATTCTGAAGTTTAGTGGTATCTTCTGGGTTCACAGAAGGTTTGGGTTTAGAAAAGAATGATCAAGTGTGCACCTCCTGCCACCAGGCTCCACTGATAAAATGTCAAGTTGAGTAACGTTCCCTCAGGCAAAGATAGCTGGGAGTCACCAAGAACTCTCTAATGATGGCAGGGTTACATTTTGTTTGAGAGAGTAACTGTGCTTCTTTCTGCAACCAGATAAATGCCAGTCCTGATATATATATATATATATATATATATAATTTTATTTTTTTTTACTAACTTTCATCTGTGAGAAACCCCTGGACTTCCTGGAAAGATCACAGAACTGATTATCCTAGAAACTCTGACAAGGCACGTGGAGGACAGGGAGGTGATTTGAGATAGCCAGCATGGCTTTACTAAGGGCAAGTCCTGCCTGACCAACCTAGTGCCTTTCTACAATGGAGTGACTGCATCAGTGGACAAAGGAAGAGCTACCAACATAATCTGTATGGACCTCTGTAAGGCCTTTGACACAATCCCCTCCCAACATCCTTCTCCCTAAATTGGAAAGATGTGGATTTGATGGATGGTCTGTTCAGTGGTTAAGGAATTGGCTGGATGGTTGCATCCAGAGGGTAACGCTCAATGGCTTGATGTCCAGATGGAGGTGGGTGACAATTGAAGTCCCTCAGGAGTCCATAGAAGGACCAGTACTGTTTTATATATTCATCAATGACACTGTGAGTGCACCATCAGCAAGTTTGCAGATGACACCAAGCTGACTGGTGCAGTCAACATGCCAAAGTGACAGTATATTATCCAGAAGCATGTAGACAAGCTAGCAGAGTGGTCCATTTGAACCTCATGAGGTTCAACAAAACCAAGTGCAAGGCTCTTCACCTTGGTAGGGGCAATCCTTGTTATCAATATAGGCTGGGGAATTATGTGATATAGAGCAGCCCTGCAGAAAGGGAGTTGGTGGTACTAGTGGACAAGGAGTTGGACATAAGCAAACAATGTGCCCTCACAGCTCAGTGGGCCAATTGCCTCCTGGGCTGCATCAAAAGAAATGTGGCCAGCAGGTTGAGGGAGGTGATTCTCCCCCTCTATTCTGCTCTCGTAATAGCCCACCTGGAGTACTGTGTCCAGTTCTGGAGCTGTCAACACAAGAGAGACATGGACCTCTTGGAATGAGTCCAGGGAAGGGCCACAAAGATGATTGGAAGGCTGAAGCACCTCTCCTTTGAAGACAGGCTGAGAGACCTGGGATTGTTCAGCCTGGAGAGGAGAAGGCTTTGGGCAGACCTTATAGTGGCCTTCCAGTATCTGAAGGGAGCCTGCAGTTAAGCTGAGGAGGGACTGTTTACCAGGGTGTGTAGGGATAGGACGAGGGGCAATGGCCCTAAACTACAGCAGTCTAGATTTAGATTGGATATTAGGAAGAAGTTATTTACTAAGAGGGTGGTGAAGCACTGAAACAGGTTACCCAGAGAGGTGGTGGAGGCCCCATTCCTGGAGACATTCAAGGTCAGGCTTGGTGAGGCTCTGAACAACCTGATCTAGTTAAAAAGGTCCTTGAGCACTTTGGAGGGGCTGGACTAAATAACCTTTAAAGGTCCCTTCCAACCCCACAGATTCTGTGATTCTATTAAGTTTTCCCCAAAAAAAGCCCAAAGCACTATTAAAAAAATAGGAGAATATCTGAAGGCTTAAGTAACCATTTATTGTTTCTATTTTCTCTGCCCATCTCCTACTCTTCGCTAACTAAATATACTTTGCCACTCAATTTATCTTACCTCAAGGATGTAAACAGTTTTGTTCTTGAAACAAACCTCTTGAATACAAACAGCATACAGCGTGACAGGAAATACAGAAACTGGTGGTCTCAGTGCCATGGGAGAAAAAGTAGGTTTTGTTATTTCTGACTTACAGGGTGACTATAAAATTACTTCCAGACATCATCTGAGATCATCCTCTTCAGCCCATTGTAACTCTGATTTGCTTAAGTTGTTAAATAAATAAATAAAAATAAGCAAACAAGCAGTAACAGCATGCACAACCCTGTAATCTGTTGCTTCATTAATGCAAAATGTAAATGCTTCCCTTAATCTTCCTGAGTCTATGAGTATAGGGTGGTGTATCATGATGACAAAGCAGGGTTACTGAAGGGACACTGCATACGCCCTTTTTAACTCAAACATGTTCAGTACTATTGAACAAAGAGCTTTAACTTAGCTCCTTTGAAAAGCTCCGAATGTATTGCTTGTTTAATCATGTTGACGGGGACAGTGCAATTACTTAGTGCTGGAAATTCTTTCACCAATGGCTCAGCTTCAGGTCAGGTTAGAAGCAGAAGACAGAGGTTGATTCCAAGGTATTTTGTGACATGAGACTCTTATTGATAGCTGGGTTGGTCACAGAACCTGGGAGGCTGAAAGTGCTCTGAGTTCCCATTGAAGTTGTTAGGAATGGAAGCAGCAATGAGGTGCTGACTCTCCCTGAGGCCAGTGACTAGAGGTTCTTGTTGATGCCGCTTGTTCTTGCACAGAGCAGGCACACAGCCACATCTACAGTACAGCTCTGCTGATGCACATAGGTGCTTTCCAGGCAGATGCTGGCAGAAAGAGTCAGCTCAGCATCTTTGAATATCAGACAGTTTGGCTGGATAGTTGGGAAGGTCATTACAAGTATGGATAACAGGTGAAACCTCACTAAAATTTGCCTCTAGATGCACATGTAAGTTGCACTGGGTTGAACGCATCTTCATAAGCACACAGCAGAGCAGGATGTTTAAAATGCCTGTTGCTGTGATATAGAAGCACTTACAAACTTTGAGTGCTGAGCTGCTGGCCCTCCAAGGAAGCAAGATGAGCAGGCGACTTATTGCTGCACACTCATTTGGAAGCACCTGCTACAGAGAATTCTTGCTATCGAAGCAAGGGGTTGGGTTGACTTTTGTGAAAAGCCATATCCAGATGTGGCAACAGGATATGTATCCTGGACAGGATACATTCATAGAATCATAGAATCATACAATCATAGAATCTTAGGAGCTGGAAGGGACCTCGAGAGATCATCTAGTCCAACCCCCCTGCCAGAGCAGGGTCACCTAGAGTACATCACACAGGAACTCATCCAGGTGGGTTTTGAATGTCTCCAGTGAGGGAGACTCCACAACCTCCCTGGGCAGTCTGTTCCAGTGCTCTGTCACTCTCACAGTAAAAAAAATTTTTTCAGATATTCACCTTGAACTTCCTATGCTCCAATTTACACCCATTACCCCTTGTCCTATCACTGGTCATCACTGAGAAAAGCCTAACTCCATCCCCCTGACACTCACCCCTTACATATTTGTAAACATTGATGAGGTCACCCCTCAGTCTCCTTTTCTCCAAGCTAAAGAGACCCAGCTCCCTCAGCCTTTCCTCATCAGGGAGATGTTCCACTCCCTTAATCATCTTCGTAGCTCTGCGCTGGACTCTTTCAAGCAGTTCCCTGTCCTTGAACTGAGGGGCCCAGAACTGGACACAATACTCCAGATGTGGCCTCACCAATGCAGAATAGAGGGGGAGGAGAACCTCTCTTGACCTACTAACCACACCCTTTCTAATGCACCCCAGGATGCCATTGGCCTTCTTGGCCACAAGGGCACATTGCTGGCTCATGGTCATCCTCCTGTCTACCAGGACCCCCAGGTCTCTTTCACCTACACTACTCTCCAGCAGTTCAGCCCCCAACCTGTACTGGGACATGGTGTTGTTCTTCCCCAAATGTAAAACTCTGCACTTCCCCTTGTTGAATTTCATCATGTTTCTCCCCGCCCAACTCTCCAACCTATCTAAGTCTCTCTGAATGGCAGCACAGCCTTCTGGTGTGTCAGCCACTCCTCCCAGCTTAGTGTCATCAGCAAACTTGCTGAGGGTACATTCTATACCCTCATCCAGGTCGTTGATGAAGATGTTGAACAACACCGGTCCCAGCACCGACCCTTGTGGGACTCCACTAGTAACACACCTCCAACCAGATTCTACCCCATTGACTACAACTCTCTGACTCCTTCCTTTCAACCAGTTCCTAATCCACCTCACTTCCTGGTCACCAAACCCATACCTGATCAACTTATCCACAAGGATGCTGTGGGAGACGGTGTCAAATGCTTTACTGAAATCAAGATAAACCACATCTACCGCTCTACCATCATCTATCCACCTAGTAATTTCCTCATAGAAGGCTATGAGGTTAGTCAAACATGATTTACCCTTGATAAAACCATGCTGACTGCTCTTGATGACCCCCATGTCCTTGATGTGCCTGGAGATAGTGACAAGAACAAGTTGTTCCATCACCTTTCCAGGGATGGAGGTGAGGCTGACCGGTCTATAGTTACCTGGGTCCTCCTTCTTGCCCTTCTTGTAGACTGGAGTGACATTTGCTATCCTCCAGTCCTCAGGCACCTCTCCTGTTGTCCATGACTTACTGAAGATGATGGAGAGTGGCCTAGCAATGACCTCCGCCAGCTCCCTCAGCACCCTTGGGTGCATTCCATCTGGACCCATTGATTTATGGATGTCCAGATTACTCAACTGATCCCTAACCCAATCCTCATCTACCATGTCAAACTCTTCCTCTATCTTGACTTCTTCGGCTATAAATTTTAAGTATCTCAGAACTTGACTGTGTTTTCATTTTGCTCTTGCAGCTCTTGTACTTTGGCTGTTGCAAAAGAAAAAAGAAGTAATTATCCAATGCTGAATACAGGTTGTGCATACATGACCTGCTATATCCCATAGAAAGTAATTGTATTAGAAAATATTTTTGCCCTGCTTCTATCCCCCAGGCAGATTAATTCTACCTTCCAATCAAATATATCAATCATTATAACAATCATTTCTATATCACTTGAGATACTGCTACATCCATGCCAACGGAAAAGGAGGAAAATCTTAGAGGATATCTTCACAGTCACTACAGAGCTTTCCCCAGTTTTTTGTATTCCAGGCCCATGAAGGAGTATGTATGGGAAGGTCCCTGAATTTGAGTTCAGTCTCACTAATTTCAGTGTTGCTTTGCATAGATATAGGACATAGCTGCAAATGTACTTAGAAACCTGCTCTGTCTTCACAAGCAGCATGACTACAGTGCAAACCTCTGCAGCTCATCTTCATTCAATACATTTGGCCATAAGAGCTCTGAACTGCAAGGTAGTATAGCAAGGCGTCCATTTTTCTTAAAAAATTTAAGTCCAGTTCATGTGCCATGGAGTTTCAAACAAACAATTTCACTCTCCACGTGTTAACCTAGAGGGAGTTTAGCATCACTGAATGCTTACATGGAGTTGGTGCTCTTCTGGATTTGCTCTAATGTTTTGAGAGACTAATTAACTTGGGGTTTTATGTTAGATATTTGTATGGCTGCCTTCTGTAATAGATGTTTCTCTTTAACTGTACGAGTGAGAATTCAAGTCCTTTACTTCAAACTATTTAATATTAAGTTTTAATTTTATATATGTCACTGCCTTTAGATTCAGTTAAGGAGTAAGAGCTCCTGTGATTATTGCTGGCAGCACGTTAATTTCTGAGGCACTTATGTGTGATTCAAAAATGCAGTGAGTGTCTTGGGACTCCTCTGATACTTCTGTTTTCAGAATGTAACTTTTCCATCTACTTCCTAAATATGCAGCTTGCTTACATCCTGGTTAAGCCGATAGGCTAAGTTGGAGTGACTTGCAGAGGTGCAGCAGTGACACAATAATTTGAATTAATAACAATTACTCAATGATCTAATATAATTTATAGGTGTGACATGTTCAACAGCTGCATTTCTAGAAATTATTTTAAAAGCTAACACTGCCAGCAAGTTGAGAAGCAGCTTGAACACCAATTCCTACCTATTATGTCTGCAACTCAGCATCCATCATATTAGTGTGTGTGGACCTCACTCTAAAACTTTGATTCAGTTATGGCTTAATTGAATTAAGTTCGAATTAGCTCAGAAATAGGAATTGTAGTGGTTTGGAAGTGAAAGCATATCTTTTTAATGTTGTATGTTCAGCATGTGCGAATTTACTTAAAACAGTTTGAGGAAATAGAATTTGAGTAAATGTCAAGATAAAGGTCTCTGAAGTGTTAGACTCAGACTTTCAGTTGTAGTGGAAGCTGGTCGAGGTGGGATAGAGGATTATTGATATGGGCTCTATAATTTGACACATGCAAAAATTAAGACAATTTTGTCCCCTATTTTCCAGAAGTTTTGTTGCTCTATGGAGGTATAAGAAAGAAGGTGTTTGAACATTTTTTGGGTTAAATTGTCTCCTTTTCTTCTTCCTTTTCCTTTGTAATACACTAAGTGGCCTTCATGGAGTCATAAAATATTTTTCTGAAAGCCTGGGGCTCTGTTATAAGACTTGCACATAAATAGTGATCAAGCAGAACTTTAAAGGGCCATTTAAATATGTGTACAGAATGGGATTAATGAAAGTAACTGGATTTGTATTTAGCCCAATTTTGCTGACAACTTTTCAGGTTTCTGGTCTTGAAGAGAAAAGCTTTGTTTCATGTTTAACTACTGTCAAGTAGCACTTCACATTATACACAGTAGTAAGATGATCTACTTTTGTTATGGAGCAATGAATTATATTTCTTTATTTCTGGAATAGTTTTATTATTACTATTTCCATTTAATTGCTTCCAGGACAGGCATCACTTAGGGTTTTCCTCTTTTTTTAATTATTTTCTTTCTTTTCTTTCTTTGCTTCTAAACTTTGACTCCAGTTTCTTTTTATAGAGCAACTAAAGCTGAGCAGGTTTGGCATTCTATTTCAAGTACCATTAAAATGTGTATAAATGTAGTATTCAGCAAATTGTGACAGTAATAGCAGTCCAAATCTACAAGTATTGCTGTTTTACTCTGCAGTCCCAGCTCCCTTGCAATTAAAAAGCATAATAGATAACATTGGGTGACATACTCTAAATATTTCCATGTATTTCTGTTTCTTATAATTCTTCAACACATTTCCCCTCCCTTGTAACAGTTAGGTTAGGGATTATTACAGTTATTTGTGTACTTTCTGGAAGTATTATGCCAAAATTTATCTCAAATTCAATTCTGCTTAATGTAGGCTATCATCTCAAAAGATATTTAGATACTGAACTTTGAGGATCATGGTCCTAGGCACATTGCAGAAAGTACACACATGAATAGTGTGCTAGTCATATTTCTGAAGCTACTGCATGTTGGGATATATGCGGGGTGAGGAGCCAGTGCTACAGAAATTAATGAAAGGATGCATTTGGGCCATGGTCATAAATCAAGAGGAGCAGATGCAGCACTCTATGATTGCCTTATTCAGAACATGGTTTTCAGATTTCCTTAAGTTTTCAATAATGGTTAAACAAAAGACAATTTACCTTTCATGCTTAGAATTCCTGGATCCTGACCTCTTTTGGCTCTCCAGATGACATGGTTAGCAGTAATGAGTCTGAACTGGAAGCTGAAGACTTTCTGCCCCTCTGTAATTTTTATTGGACAACTATTGGAGATAGAAAACTGATGGCCTGGAGTTTCTCCTCCTGGAGTTTTCCTAACCTTTGAGCAGGCAAAGAATATGCAGCAGAACTGCAAGCTTTCTGACTTTTCAGCCTTAATTAACCAAAAAACAGACCAGATGCTAAATAAAGCCTAAAGAGGCAACTCTGGCCTCAGCATCAGCCTTAATGTCTGCTCTCAAAATAATTCATCTTGCAAAAGAAATCCCAAGTGTGTGTTTTTTGTATTTACAAGCCAGTCCATTTGCTCTTCCAGAGGTGATTAACTTGCATATTGTCTACTACTTGCTTACTTCTGCAGCTAAGAATCTGTACAACCAATCTGCACATTGTTGTTTATTTAGAATTTTCACCTTTTTTTTCCATGATTTCAAAGGGATAAATAAGTTCCATTTAGTGTCTAGTTAAGATGCACACAGACCAAGCATGACCTGCAGAGTACAGAAGTGCAGAACCTTGTGGCTTTAGACTAAAAATGTTAATCCTCAAATTGATGTTGTTAACCCTCTTTACATCATGCCTTTTGGCACTTTACGGCTAATGACAAGTACTTCTGTCCCTTGTTCCTCTCTGGAGGGACCTCATGAAATTAGGAAGAAACTGTGGCAAGCATTTCTGTGTGGGCTCCTCTCTAATGGAAACTGGACTTGAACCAGGGGTATTTGTTATAGGTTCATCAGACCTTACTCTGTAATCTATACAGAAATAAATTGCCAGGACTTTTCATGTGTGCTGGGATTTGCAGAACCGAGTAGCTTCCTTTGCCCTCAGTTTGTACTGGTTTCTTCAGAGGGGTTGAACAGGCTACCAGCAGTCCTGTAAGCCAATGTTTCTCCATCTGTTGCAGCTCCTAGAGAGTCTGCAAAAAGGCTGGGAGGGAGTTGTGAAGAGTTAGGGAAAGGCAGTATTGATAAGTAAGGTATTTAATTCACCCTGTCAAAGTGAAATGTGGTTGTGGTTACTGACTGTGAGTGCTTACACCAGCCAAGGAGCTCCTGGCTGCCTGTCTTCCTGAAGCTACTCTAGGACAAGAGAGTTAATGTCTACAAGAGTAACCAAGAATGACAACTGGTTACCACCCCACCTTCCTGAAAAAAGCTCTGAGACTATGTTGAGGACTGTGTATGTCAGGGGAATGGACAAAGGAAGATAATCCATGTGAAGCACGTTTCTTTACAAATGTCTGAGGAAAGATTTAAAGCCATCTACATGTGTTTTATGTGTTTACACAAACCTTTTCTGTTGTTGGACCAGGTTACAAATATTTAAGGAAGGTTTCTAGAAGCCCCACCATCCAGGCTGAACCACAATTGATAAATATTGTTGCAGTACATTTTGAGTTTGTTTAGTAGTTTTGGTTTTGTTTTTTTCTATACAAGGGTGATGGCTCATTTTTCAATCCCCTAGTGAATTCCTCCTAAATGTATGCTCTGTGTGCAGAATCCATAAGCCAAAACAGTCCTTATTCCAGCAGCAGCCTCAGAGTGCACAACAGAAATACCATCATAAAATGCATATGGAATTCCTTAAGCTTGTGAACACTTAGTTTCCCACCAGAAGTATACAGTAGTTTATAAGACTACTAGTAGGAAATTCTGGTTATAAAGAATATTTGTGTCAGTAGCAGATGTAATTAAAGGAATCATTCCTTGGTTTAATGTTCACCTTTGGCACTAATTCTATTGGGGTTAAAATGTAGGAGGACATAAATATTGTACGTGGGGAAAATAGCATCTCTATTTGCAGACCAGCTGAATTAAAAACCACAAGCAGTTAGGTGGTCCAGATGAAAACAATTATAGTGAGAGGTGAAAACCATTCCAAGTATTGTGGCCCTAAGTTTCAGGGAGCACACACCCACAGCGATTTGCAGCAATGGCTTGATAGTTAACATGGCCAGGCTGCTAATACACACACAACTTTTAGTAGCTATAGAAGGAGTTAGCTATACAAGCAGTGATATCTACCGAAGTTCTCGGGAAACCAGTAACAGAAAAAGCACAGAAGATTTGGTTCATATTTTCATGGATTTTAGATGACTCTAGGCAAATGTTAGTTACCTTCTTTGTTATTTTCTCTTCCATGTGCTTTCAGTTTATGCCTCTCAATACCAATCACCTTCACCTGGTATTAATAGGAGACAGGGAAAAAAAGGACAGCTCAGCTTCTAGTTCCACCACCAGCTATGTCTATTTATCAGAGCTTCCAAATGAATCAACTAGATGCAGTGTTCTAAAAATGTCTTTTTCCTCCTATCATAAATTGCCAGACTGGCATAGGTTTCTTAATTATGCCACTTCCCAGCACAGAATAAGCATGAGACCAATCTGATACCCAAGCAAACTCCATTAGCTTTGGCCTTGCAGCTTTCTACAACACTGTAAAACATTAGGGGTCTTCCCAGCTTGTATTTTTTTCTATAGTTTGGATACAAAGTACCACATAAATTATCTGCTGTTTTCAAAATTGTTTATATGGTCACATTTAGATGTCTCTAGTAAACTTCTCCAAAATGACTGGCCGAAAGCAAAGCATGTGACTTAAACAGGTCTGTCAATACTTTCTGTAATCAGCTGAATGGAAAACTGAAAAATTCCTTTATCTGGGGACAGAGAACTGTACTGCAGTGTAATGTCCCTGTGCAAAATGATATTAAGTCTGAACTAGGTCTGAACTTCATCCTGCTACAAGACATTACACGTTGTTAAGTACTTTTCCATGGCACAGAGTTTTACTGGTGGTTTGGAGAAGCACAAATGATTAATGCTGGAGCTGTGGTAAGGAATAAACAGATCTTACTCATACGTTATGGAATTGTTGATGTGTATACTAATTCTGGGAAAACCAGATAGGAGGATAAACACGGTATTGAATGTAGACTTGCCTCTTGATCCTAAGACCACTATCACTGGAGATCTTAATTCTCCTGTAAACATCAAGGACACATGGTACTCCTAGGGCAGAAGAATGTCCTTAAAAGGGCAGTAAAAGGTCTGGATCTATGCCAATATGGGGTGAGACTACACAGTGTTTCCTTTGCATGCTCTGCACCCTTTTTTTTGGAGCTTCAGCAGGCACAGAGATCTAGCTAGATGGATAAAGTCACAGAGCTACCTTCCACCACACCCTCAAAGGCAGTCCAGCTCATAGAACATACTGCTGCACAAATCACCGCTGTCCTGGCATCACTGTGGAAAAGACAATGACTAGATAACTGCTGAGGCCAGTCACTAAAGGCTGTGCTGTTAAGACATGTTTGAACATCCTTTAGAGGTGAGATCTTGAAGGTCTTTGTGGATTCTCTGTCTGCCATGACAATGACCCTGGCTGCTTCACTCTGCTGATGGCTTTCCCTTTGGGGAGTATAAAGCAGAACAGGGCCATAGTGCAAGCTGCATCACTGTGAGAATTACTGTCTTTGCAGAGAAAGATGGAAAGCGTGTGTGGAGTAAAATTAAATTTAAGTGGAAAATAAATTAAGGGGGGGCAGGGGGAGTAGGAGAAAAACCCAACAACAAACAAACACCAAAACAAAACAAATAAAAAAAAACTGGCTTCAGATGGGATGAACTACTTTGTTCTGTGCTTCTGGAGGGATTTTGACAATTGCTGAGATGTTAGACGTGTGGGGACGATCAAGAATCACGAAAACTTTTCTTGGCTTGTAACTGTGCACCTTGTCCTAAGTTATGATCATATTGTTTATCTGATTCTCCTAAGAAAAAGGATGTTGCTGCTTTTGTATATCCTGCTATTTTTACAGTGTTCCATCCTCTGCAGCCCTCCTGCATGCTCATTCTTATGAACTGTAATCAGTTCTTCTTTTTTTTTCTAAAGTTACCAAATCCTTCTTATAAATTAAAAATTCAAAGGGTAAAAACTCAGCCAGCAGCCTCCAAAATTCTACTCTTGCTCAGTTCCACCTTATACCTTCTTCTAGGGCATGTTTCAGAGCATGTAGAGCAGGCAAAAAACATCAGAGGTCTCCAATTATTAACGAACTTACCACGATTCCCTGTGAGGTTTAAGGCCATCCTGTAATGAGCTGGCTCATCCTCCTCCCATGTCTAGTCTCTTTCTTTCTATGCCTTCAGTCTTGGTCACTTGATCATTAAAACTTGCTCTTCAAAGGGATCATTAAATGAGCTGGTATTGTTGGAACTTGGAACAATTTAATTCCAGAGAAATCAATGAGTCCCCAGGCAGGTCTGTTATGGTCTAACCTTGTTGTCAAAATCATGTTCTTCCTTTTTTCACCTCCTGTGGTCTGGAGGAGAAGGAGCTTTTAGGGATGCAAGCAATTGTTTGTTTTCTTGCCAATAGAAGGATCACTGGTACTGCTTTGATGGGTCCGAGAAACTCGACTTTACCATATCCGGTTTTTCAGTTATAAGTTCTTGTTCCACATTTCAGAACTGGTTTTAATAACCTAGAGACTAAATTAATGATATTTTAGTTATGAATGTAAGGTATCCCTCCTCATCTTAGAGTTTGTATTACTGAGAAAGAAAGCAAATGTCTTGGCTGTTATCAGGTCAGTATTGTTATCTGTATCTGATCAGACTTTTGAAGAGAATCTGTGAATAGTTGCAGTTCAGAAAAAGTAAAAAGAGAAAAAAATTTTAAAACCCTACAAAATTTTATAGAGGATAATGCAGAATATTAGGGTTATATTAATAGATTACCATCAACTAATTTATGAATGCACATGGAGTGTGAGATACTTTAATCATCCTCAAACAGAGATCAACTAAGACACCTAATAAGAGAAAGCATTATGTGGTGCCACAGCCAAGGGCCCATTTATTTGATATTACCTATCAAAACACTACTCAAGAGAAACAATGAATAAAAATGTAGGTCTCAAATTAAAGCAGTAATAAAATAAATAGCTGCAGATAACCTGCAATGCTCCGTGGTCAAAATAAGGCTATCACTAGTATTTTTACAGTAGAGTCCTATAGGTGAAAGAGCACAAAGTTTTTTAAATAGAGGAGTTACTCCCAAAGGACCTGAGCTAGTTTCTGTAAATCTTCATGGAACTATAGCTGAAATAAGAGCAGACCCGGAATAACTACATCTACTTGGGTAATTGGGACAAAATCTAAACTTCTTTTTTTTTCTCCAATGTGTTAGGAGAAATGCATGTGGTAATCATTAGACTTTAGAAGTAAGGGGCGGGGGTGGGGTCTTCTCTTTATTTTTCAAGTTGTGTTTGATATTATCTGTTGTACATGAAGAAATGCACAGCTGAATTCCTAATAACATCTTCAGACAAAGAAATCTTAAGGCTGTCAATTTAAATTAATGTAGTAATGCAAACCACATAAGTTACTTTCTAGTATTGAATAGCTTTAAGGAGCTAAAGGTCATACTTAGAACAGGATCACATGTTGTCACCATAGGTGACTTTTATTTTCATAAACTTATCATCTTCAGCTGTGGGGCTGAACATTTTTGTTATTCCATAATTTTTCAGCCTCTGTACAGATAGATGAAACTGAGTATTTCTATGATAACAAACTAATTATTACTAAACAGTCAAGAACATTGTTAATCACTTGACTTAAGCAAATAATGCTGTTTGTGAAACATTAAGGTCTATTATAAGATGATAATTATAGCTACAAGTATTACAACTGCCTGAATGAAAAGAATGTTAGAATAAATGTTCTGGAAATTATACAGTTTCTCTCCTATGATTTTACACAGAACTTTTCTACTCCTTTGTCTCTGAATTCATAAGCATTAAATGCACACACAGCTTGGAGCACTCCACAAAACTGAATAAATACATCTCCTCATTCAAATCAATAAAGCTACTTCAGTTAACAAAGACTTCATTCTTGTTGGAGCAATCGAAATCTATATAATGTTTGCTTTGATTACTGTACTGGGATATCTTTTCCCTGTACATTTGAGCTCTAATTGCTCTGCCACCAAGAGGCCAAGAGAAAAAAGACTGAAAACACACAGCCAGACTTCCTGTTACAGGCACGTACAACAGATTTCTTCCTACTCTCGCACATTGCTCAGGAATTTGAGGGTTTTGCTATAAAAGCTTCTTTATATTGGGTAAAAAAGATGGCCTGGCTATATGTTGGTGGGAGTAAATGCATTCTAGGAAGGTGCAGTAGAACAGCCAGTAGTAAGAGTTGCATTTTGAACCCATAGTACAACAGAGTAGTTTGTGAAGTTTAAAAAGGAAAAAAGAACACAAATAATACAAGTGAGGCTGTTTGTTCTTGTCATAGGTGTTTTGCTTCTCACCAGGTATGTATAAATGCAAAGGCTGGGATCATTACTATATACACTAACTCCCATAATTTGCTTAATGTGAAACTGCAAATATATTGAACCATAAGGAAAATTTGTAACAATTAAAAATATGCCTTTTTTATTTAGAAGAAGACAAGTGAATGTTAGGCAGGTCTGTGTGCAAGTTTGGTCTTATTATAGAGCACTGAAATATCATGTTAACAATTATGTTTCTCAAAAAAAAATTCTCCATAGAGCCTGCATATTTTAAAATATCTTTTGCCACAAAGTTTACTTATTCTTCCTTTATTTTCCTTACTGCATGTAATCAATTTCCTCCCTTAGGAAGCGATTTGTTTAATAAATGCTATAATTAGAATTATTTCCAATGTCACTTTATGCAAAGTGTATCAGGCAAGAGAATCTGTAAAAGAGCAAATGGAGTAAGGGCAACCCAGCATACACACACAAGGAGCATTTGAAACACGAAGGTCCCAAGCTGCAATTATGCCTTTATCTCCCCATGCATAAAGCAGGGGAAAACATGAAGGCTGAGGTGGGCGGTGGGGTAATATTGAGACATTAGAGAGAGGACTTCTGTGGCACCAGTAAAGAAACTTGTAGGAAGCCTGTCCTGAACTGGACAATCAGAAATTAGTACTTGGTAAATAAAACAAAACAAAACAAAAACACTTCAGTGGAAACTAATGGGGTTATCTCGGGAGAGAGACTGACATCCATCAGTCACATTAATGTTCAACTCAAAGACAGAGCTGTAGTTACAATGCTACAAACATTAAAAGTGAGTGGAGAACAAGAGAGGAATATAACCGTGTTGTGCAGCAGATTGAGATATTTTTTTTTAAGTTATTCACATCCTTTAACTTCCGCTCAGGCCGAAGACCTAGGAAACCTGGTGTAGGATGATGTAGTTAGCAGGGTCGGACCTCGGGGAGCTTTGTTCCCAGAGAAAATGCTTAGCTAACAAGAAGCCACGGGACTCTGGCACGGCATGTTCCTAAACCGTTCATGACTCGTCCGTGGGAGAGAGGGAGTCGGTGTGTCACACCTCCCTCTGCTGGGAGGCAGCGCCACGGCTCTGGAGAAACAGCCCGGGCAGCGCTCGCCTCGGTCCCCAGCGAGTGTACAGACAGACACGCTCACCTTCTGTGGTTTTGTGGTGAATTTTTCAGGTACGTTAATACACAGACTAAAATGATGAAACTTTTTTTCTCTCTCTATTTTTTTTTTTTCCCCTATGTGTCAACCAATATTTGTAGATAGGAAGTATTTTGATATTGTATCATGCAACAGGAATAAGAACAGTTTGAACACTGAACTTCAAATGCTTGTGATGAATCGTGCATGAATGAGCTACAGTTCAGGAGCTGTTCAGAAAAAAATACTCACCAAACAAATGTGAAGAGAGAATCAATAAATAAGCAATCTGTGATCTGTTTACAGATAATTCACGTGAGACAAGGAGCTTTTTGGATGCATTATGTTGCTGTTGCTGGAGGACACAGATTTCAAAAAAGGACAAGGAGCCCAAGTCTCACTGCCATTCAAGTAGATGATGCCCCTGACTTCTGAAACACCTTTGAATTTTGTACCTTGATTCCCTAGGCGTATGAGTTCCCAGCTCCCAGCAGCACCCTCTTCTTGCATGAGTTCCAACAGGATGTTATGCACAGTAGGATATAACGGGATAATACACACAGTGCCCAGCATGAATACAGGGACAGAATTTGGCTCTACCTTCAATAGAATGACTTGAAATGGTTCTTTAGCTCACAATCAACCTCTTCAGACATTATGAAGAGCCATGCTGTTTGAAAGAATGGTGAGGACAATAAAGGTGTTAATTTCCATTAATTTATCAAACAAACAGGAGCTTGTGCACCTGAAGAAGCATCAGCAGCAGGCCACCTGGCCTCCCACGTTATTCAGCACAGTTCCAGAGTGATGTTCTTTATGAAGTGAAACACTGTCTAAACTATTTCTGTGGATTCAACATATATATTGAACTATGTTCTTCCTAGTATAAAGTAGAGATGGAAAATTTAGCACACTAATATAGTGCACAAGTATGGATGAACTTTGGGAGACCTGGTTCCATAAATAAGCAAATAAATTGGTGATTTTGGAAGCTGAAACACTATTAGTTGTTCTATCAGAATTTGCTGCCTATGAGAGAATTTTTCCTTGGACCACAATTCCACCACAAACAGCCATTCCTAGTGCGGAAAATGTGTTTACTAGGAATGAGGTTGTGTTGCTCTTGAAATGTACGATATCAGAACACTAGATTCATTTGCTGATCCACAGTGTCACACAACGCAACCACAGAGGAGGTAATTGCCTATCTGAACTGCAAGAGAAAACCACAGTACTTGATAGCTTGTGGTATGTATGTCAGTAAAGTGAGAGGCTTGTCACACACCTGCTTTTTGGATTGCATTGTGCTGGGTTCTGCCATAAAATAAAAGCCTGGGGAAGCAGCACAGTCAAAAGCACATGTGTAATATACCTCTCATGGCATACATGCCACATGCTACCCAGCCTTGCAAACAGCTGGTGGACAAGCTTGCAAAATATTAGCCCTCACTCAATTACTTCATGCTGCTTAAGGTGTACTTCTGTAGCTGAGAGTATCTTGACTATCAAATGTATTCACCTGATGTGGAGCCTGAATCTGCATTCCTTATTAATGTTCCTGTAGCAAATACGTCCTCAGGCTGGTTGCCCAGAGGTGACAGTATCTGCCTAGGAATGCACTCTCAGTGCGAGGGTGGCTTACTGAATCTTACTTGTAATTATCAGTGCACAGAAGAGATTCCTCTCCTTGTTCAAAGCAATGCTGTTCAAGTCCCATATAACACAAGGGATCTTAGTACCCCTGCTTCAAAGTCATTAATCAAGTTTTGTAATTCTTTGCAATGGGGATCAGGGTTCTTTTTTTTTTGCATGGTGCCTGCTGCAATGTGCCTGAGATGTGCCACCAGAACAAAAGAAAATATAAATTTCCTTGAGTTCTGTAATTGGATTAAGGTTTGTATAAATCATTTTAAGCGCAGAGACTCTTAAGGAAACATCTAAAGCAAAACCTAGTACCTATACTACCATTCACAATATTAATTATGAAAGCTGCTAGGACTTTTCAAATCCAATATGCCCTCTAATTGATTGTTTTGCAACTCCAGATTCTTGGGCAATAAAATACATTGAAGTCAAATTCACCAGCTCTGTGCTTGCAAAAACTGCCTGACAAGAGGTTGAAAGTTCTGAGCTGACAACAGGGGTGAAAAACTTCAAGTATTGATCAAAAATCTAACTTGAAAAAACTCTTTTGGAAAAGCAAACAAAGAAACAAACCCTTAAGTACACAAGTTATACAGTAACCCTAGATTTTATAATCACTTTCTGTGGGCATCTGATTTGGAATAGCAATTTCTTGAACTTCACTGAAAACCTAGCTAAGGTGACTCCTGGTAGGCTGCTAAATCCACTTTCCAACTGTTTGACATTATATTTTTGTCTAAGTATGAAAATTGGAGATTAATACTTCTTTCAGGTGAGTTTATGAAGTGTATGCAAGGATTTTTACAGACATTGAAGGTGACAAAAAGATAGACTTATCTTGCATGTACAGTTAAGTCACAAACTTTTCAAAGAGCTGGGAAAACACCTACCCAGCCAGATTCTATCAGAGGAAACAAACAAACAAACACTTCTGGAACAAATCCAGGTAATTGGCACATTCTGATCCCAAATCCCTAAATTATTTCAGTCCTTTAACTCCTGTGTCAATATCTGAAATATATTAAACTGGGCTAATAATTCTTCTTATCTCATAGGAGGAAAGCTGAAGAGCCCAAAGTGTATATACTTCCAGTAGAAAAGTGATTACTGCACACCTCAAGCTACAGTACCTCTGTGCCTCTGTAGTCTGCCACATCCTGGGCATTGGGAAAGGACTGGCTTTCTCCTCAAGCCAAGAGCTTGCAGTCTCCATGCCACCCCTTTTTGTCATGGCTATGAAGCAGCAGTGCACCTACTCTGGGGCAGACAGGCTGATGGGTTGGCAGCCAACAGGGATCCCTGGGCAGGGCTGCAGGGATATCATCCTGAAATTGGAATGGACCTACTTAATGAGGTTGCTGAGCTACTAACTAGAAATTAAGCCTGGAACTGTAGGTATTACTCATGGGAAGCCCCAAAACATCAAAAATAAATTAACTCCATTTAATGGAGTAGATATGCAAATCAGCTGGTGCTGTAACAAATATATTTTCCATGTGTGACACCTTTCAGTGTCTCTTTCCTTGACTCTTCAAAGTTTCCCCTAGCATGGGAAACAGTAAATAGCCCAAAAATGAGAGTTGTTTCCAACTTAGAGTCACAGCAAAACTGGCTAACTAACTTTATACAAAGTTATACTCTATTGGCTCCCAAGCTGAGACACCATACTAGAGAGTATGAGGTCAGGGATTGGTGTGGGGAGCTCATGCAGTCAGAAAAGCTCTTGTTCAGGAGCCACATTCTCATTCAAACGTGGCTTCAAGTCAGGAGCTTCCACCACTTAAACAATCTCAGGACTTGACTCATGGGTTATTGTGGAGCCTTAATGTTTTCTGAACTACACTGTTGTGTTTGAAGCAGACAGGACTCACTGCCTTGAAAGCTGTTGCACAGCCAGGAGATGGAGAGCTGGAATGCTCTAGCTGGGGATGACTGCTTAATATTTACTGGGTAAATCAGCTTGTTGGGCTTGAAATGCACCCCTCCTGTGCCACCCTCCTGGCACACCTAGGTGTGCCACCCAGAACAGAATCTGCCACTTTTTCTTGCTCTATGCCTATACAGAGAGGAGAGAGGAGAGGAGAGGAAAAAGAAATGTTGCTGTTGCTTAGTGTTAGCTGCTGCGGAGGAGAAAAATTGTCCAGTCCCCCAAACCCAGGGATGGGAATTACATAAGGGGGCATGGGGGACAGAGCCTCCCTGGGGACTTGTAGCTCCTGTGACCCCCGGGAGAGACCCTCCTGCAGTACGAGCAACGCTGCTACTGTTCCTGCCAGTAGCGGAAGGCAAAAGCAACTCGTTTGGGAAAGATCCCAGCCGTGCCTCTCGGAAAAACGGCGCTCCCTGCCTCGAACGCGGCCCCAGCTTGCGGGAGCTTCTGGGCTGGAGAAGGTGACACTCCCATGGTGTGGGGAGGGCTCAGAGGCCTTGACGTTGGCAAAAGTGGCATGTGAGTAGCTGGGTCTGGTCACGGCTGGGGACAGCCTGCCTGGGCTCTGTGAAGGGAAAGGCAACTTTAAGAAAAACTCAAAACAAAGCAAGCCCCAGAAAGCAACAGTAAAGCTCAGGCGAGCCCTGGTTTAGCAGCAAAACTGGGATGGGGGCACTGCCATCCCACTGAGTGAGGTTCGTGGTGAAGGCAGAGGCCGAGGGAGAGCTTTTTGGGGTATAACGAGGATGGGAGGGTAAGGTATGCCAGGGAGCCTCCCCAGCCTCAAGAGGATGACAGAGGGGGCAAACGGGGAGAAGTTTCCCAGAGATGGAGGGTTCCCTGACATCCCCCTGGTGTGTGCCTCTCCCCCTGCAACGACTGCCCCCCCC
>NW_009951982.1:2291262-2301764 GCF_000747805.2 Chaetura pelagica | reverse complement strand
GGGGGCTCTGCGGCCGATGGGCACTCGTAACCCTCACCATATACCCTCCACAGCCTCCTTCTTCATGCCTAAAACATGATATACCTGAAGGGAGTTACCGTCTTTCTGTGTTTATGCCTTTTTTTTTTTTTTTTCTTTTTTCTTCCCCCTCCTTTGCCGGGGTTTCTGGACTACATCTAGATCTGTGTTCCGGGTAGCCGGTTTCCAAGTGAAAATGTCTTGCTTCTCAGTGTGTGTTTAGTGATGTCTTGAGAGCACCACAAAGAGCCCTGGCTCAGTGTGTCACCCACCCGCCAGACAGCCACGCCAGGAGGCTTATTCTTCTGCGAGCTAATGCTGGATAAACTTTCTCAGTGCTTTTATTTTCTCTTCCCAGGAGTTAGACCTAAAGTGTAAACGGGTAGCTTTTGCAGGGAAATACTCTTCAACCTCCTCAGGACTAGAGAGGTTGCTGCTGCGTGTGGGCTGAGCTGTGCATAGCAAGGATGCGCGGGTTCGTTGGAGCACTTGGAAATCCTGGTTATATGGTTAGCTACAGAAAAGGATTTTTAGAAGCTGTTGGTTTTTTTGTGGGTTTAGGGTTTTTTTCCATATATGTCACTAAGAAATAATATTATGAGTCAAAGCTTTGATTTGGAGTTTTTAGCATAATGCAAGTGGAAGAATGCTTGGTTTTCACTCTGTCATCTCTGTGGATAGAGGTACTTGAGATGACTGCACAGATCTGACCCTGTGCTCTCACCCAGCCATTACAAAGCACACTCCTCTATGGCCTGCCTTGACTGGAGAGTGGTGCTGGTTGCTCTGAGTGCCTCTAGCAGGCTTTTGGGAGCCTTAGGCTTGCTGCTGGTGGCTGGATGCACCATACATCATGTCTGTGTAATGGTGCTAATCCATTTCCTACTTTATCCTCAGAGTAGCATTCTCTTGCCCATATGTTTATCTCCCAGGAATATCAGAAATCTAGTAATGAAAAGGGGGAAGCGGAGGACAAGAGTACAGAAATCCCTTATACATCCTGTCATGTTTCTTCTGTGTGTGATGTACCATTGTTTCTTTTCACTGGTTGGTTTAATGTCATTTGAGATAAGACAGGTTTGATGTTATGTGTTTAAAGGTTTTACTAGTACTATGTGCACGTAGGCTTAGCTTTCAGCGTGTATATACCTGTCCATGTAGATGAGGGATGTTGAAGAGGAGAGATCCTTTGGACCTGGAGCAGAAAGGACCCTGCCCACTCTGCGGGCAGGGCTGGGGTAGTTCGAGTGACAGATGGCCTGAGCAGGGAAGAGAGGACACCCTGCGTTCAGCTTCTTCAATGTACAAGTCTCAGTGCCACAGGGCATACACACCCCACACTTTCAGATGGGTTTCCTTTCTATGTGTACCCTCCGTAACACAAGGCTGAAATGGACAGAAATGCCACGAGGGGAGAGGAGCCAGGCTGCCTGCACTGTGAGAGCAGCATGCAAGTGGGACCTCTCACAGGGCACAGGTGTGCTCACCTACCCAGAATGAGAAGGAGAACTCTTAGGAACACTTCTCGTTGTGCAGAACATTATAAACAACAGAGTGGAAAGTCCAGGGAATGTGGTTGGGATATAGTCATTCATCTTGGACTTGTTTTTCCATGTATGCTTTTATTTTTATTTCCTGTTTGTTCAGACTAGGCACAGAATTTGGGTGCACACCTGGTTTTGGCATCTTTCCCAGAGATAAGGTTTTTTTTTTTATTGGTGTTTGCTGTGGGGATCCTCATGTACGTGTGTGTGGTGCTTCAGTGAGGCAATGAATCAACAGTTTAACTATGCCCTCTTCAGGAAGTTTTCTCATCATATAGGACTGGGGAAAAGTTTTACTTCTGCTTTATTTATATTTATCCAAAAATGCATGAACATTGGAATGATTCTTAGCCAGCCTCTCTTTCCAAAGTCATCCTCCTCGTTCAAAACAGAAACCCTTTGAGTCTTTTCACTTGCATTCCTTTGAGAGTAATAGAAATAGGGCATGTGAAAATTACACTCTAACCTGATCACAGTCCTCCGATTTTAAATGGGTCTGGGGCCAGCTGACTTGTGCAAAAAAATTCAATTGTCCTTTGTTATACCTTGGAAAGGAGAAAAAAACTTAACTGATGTCTTCATACAGGAAACACATAGTTAAGATTTAGAATGGGGAGGAGGAGAAGGGAAAGAGAGCATGTATGTTTTTTTTCAGTACTTGCTGCTAGTACTATTTCTTGTTTTCTTCATTCCCCAACCATCCATATCTTTTGAAACAGGCTAAGGAGGCCATGAGCATTGCTGGGGCTTCTGCTTTCATGCCTTTCTTTTCCATTGCCTCATGGAAAATAAATTTATTAACTGAGTAGTTGGTGGACCAACCCCCACAATCCCCAGCAGAGAGATTCATATCACTGCATCTCAGCATCCTCCTGTGAGCTTTTCAGCGGAGCTAAACACACTTTTTGTTTTATTAGCATTCCTTACCTTCTTATCTGGAGCTGTCTTAAGTATTTTTTCACTGTTATCAGGAGTGAAGAGGAAATGGCCACAATGATAGAGACAGTCCTTAATTCTGAAAGTGGAGTAAATGGGGCCAGGGCAATTATCATGCCAGAATCAACTGATCTGACATTTGCTGCATTCATTATGCCTCTACAATAAGCTACATCAGAGTGAGAGTTCAAGTGTCCAGACCTGTGAGAGAAAGAGCAACTACCCATGGGCCTAAGCACCTACCCCTGCCTGGCATTTTACTGCCATTTTCCATAAGTAAGAGTAACTTTTCCTTCTGCTCTTCAGTCAGCAGAGACTGAGTTTCATCCATTGTGCTTTTCTACTTCTCCCCTTACCCTGTATTTGGATATTAAAAGTGTTTAAAGAACTCATCCTGTGGTCCCTGCCTTTTTCGGGGGTAGGTGTGACAAGAGTGAGGGTCAGATTATCTATGAACTAATAATGATAGCATAAGAGAGGGACAAAAGTTAAAAGGACTGAATATTAATGAGTTTTTTGTTTCAGTTGTTCCTTTAAAACACAGGAGTACATTTTTTTAATGCTTAACCCCTCCAACCTAATTAAATCAAAGTGATAATTTAAAAAGAAAACTGTAAAAGAGCCATATGTGCAGATATTTGGCTTGCCCCAGAACAGTCTGTATTAGCAACAGCAGCAGTTTGAAAATGCTTGGTGTGGAAAAAGTGAAATATAACATGTGAAAGTACTAGCATTTTAAGGATGCACTTCTTAATTAAATATCTGAAAACGTCTCACTGAAAAAAGGGGGTGAAAGGACTTAATTATCTTGTTGCATCACTGGATTGCTTGTATTTGATTATAGGGGAGTAATGGTATTTGTATTAGTAAAGTGAGGGCTGAGTATTTTGTTGTGAATGGATAAACCCACACAGAACATTAATTAGTTTTAAAGCTACATGCTCTGGCAGATTTCAGGAATGTTGATGAATTTGGGCTGGATGTGATAGCCCATACTGGTCCTGAGAAGCATTTTAGAACTGCAGTAGCCTTTGCTGACAGCAAAACAGCCACTGGGTTTCCTTTGCTGACTGAGGTGCTATTTAAGTAGGATTAAAATTAAGTGGGTGGATCTGTCTGTGGAAGGAGGGATTCCTCCCCCGGAACGGGCGGGGGGATGGTTTGCAGCATCTGGGCTCCTCTTCCTCTGGTTCTCTAGCAGCCAGTTGCAATAGTTATGAGAAAAAGTATATACATCACATACAGCCCCCTTCTGATGGCTTTTCAGCATTACTGTCAGTGTCACTTATTCGCCTGTACAGTGAGAATGCCTGAGCGTATCTAAACATTTCCACCATTGTTGTGTGTATTTACACTTAATCATATTAAGTGGATCATTCCTCACAACCTTTTTTTTTTTTTTCTTTTTTTTTCTCCCCTTTGGTAATCGTCTCAAATCCTGATTATTCACTGTATCTTTTGGGACTAGCTTTGTGTGTGACATCCAAAGTCAGAAACAGGAAACAGCAGTAACCCTATTAAAAAGATTTTCCTAATTTAATTTTCCAAATACAGTATGTCTGAAAACAGGAATACAAGTCTGTGCCAAGGCCAGGCAAATCAGTTTCATAGCTGGTCTGCACAGCAAGAGAGGAGGAAATGTGGATTGTATTTATTAGACATTCTCAAGTAACTATCTCGATTTTTTTACAAGCTGAAGGGTGGTGTTTTGACATGCAGTCTGTCCAGTTTGTTTGAGTAGGATGCAAAGCAACATCTGTTTCCATGGAAGGTGAGAGCTGAGGCTGACTAGGACAACATCAAGTATTTCTGTGCAGTATTAAACCAGAGTTTTGCCTTTATGTAAAATAGTAGGGAGAGCTGTACTTGGAAAAGTGAAACTACATTTTTTTGGTGCTACCAGCTATGTAATCTTGTTTGGAGTAACCCATTTTATAGTGCATGGCTATGTTTGTTGCTTTCTGGTGTCTTTCTTGATTTTTAAATGATTGGACTGTTGAGGAATCAGTCCTGCTTACTCCTTCTGGAAAAAGGTACAAAAGTTGCTTTTACAGCTTATTGGAAAAATGTGTTTATGTTGCTGTTGCAAAGGGAATTTCCCAGCTAAATTTGCATTGCTCAAATAAATGAACAGTTTACTGTGATTTAGTCAAAGAGGATTCAACTCAATGTGAGTCTTATAAGTTCAGAGCATTGGTTTGTCGTTGAAAACATGTCACTGGAGGCTATCTTTGAAATAAAAGTTAATTTAATTGTTGGTGCTCTGCCTATGCAGTATGTTTCATATAACTATCTATGTCACTATGGGAAAAAATAGCGATCCCATTCCCTCTTTCCTCCCTTTCAAGTGGGGAGAGGGTTGTGGTAGTTTGTAAATTGCACATCTTGTTAGCCACCCAGTGGAGGTATTAAAGTTTAGCAGGCAGCGATCTTGGCATCGGTGCTAATAAAGCAGCTATTGCAGCGCCTGTCATTTTCATTAGCCGTCTTTGCTTTCACGTTCGACTTGGAGGTCCAAAACAGCACAAGCTTTTAAATTGTAAGCCAAGAATTAAAAGCAAGAAGTAAGAGATGAGCAGTGGTTTTCCAGTTGGCTATAACCTCTATCAACACAGTGGCAGAATAATGTTGGGCAGATGAACAGTTGGGTGCTGACTGCTTGCAAGAACTGAAGGGATGGTGGTGTGTTTATTGCAGGTGCTCGGTAGAGTCTGATCTCAGGAGCAGGCACCCCTGGAGCTTTCCATCATAACATTCTCCAAGAGGTGATCTGAAAGAGTATTAAGTATTAAGTCTTCTGACAGGCAAACTGTATGCAAAGAAAGATTTAATTTGCATCATTTGTAGGCAAGTATTTGAAATTATGCTCAAAAGGGGAATGGTTATAAAGAAGCTTACATCAAACAAATAGGAGCAGCAGAATTCCCTTTCATTTTGCACATACTTTATTTCTCTGTGTTAAATCTAACAGTATCATCTGCAGATACCTTGACCCCAAACTCAGCATTTTGATGAGGAGAGGCTTTATTTAGCATTGTCAATTTTTTTTGTGGTAGGTCTGCTTAAACATTTTGCAGAGCATCAGTTGTGGGTTTTGTATTTAGGTTTGTCTTGGGAAAGGATGTGGCAAAAAACTGGCTGTAAGCCATGGGCATGCATGCTAGATGGAGAAGGTAAAAGAAAGCCCCAAACTGTAGTTGTGTTCCAGCTCAAGGCTGGCTCTGCTGGTAAAAACAACATGCATAAGTGAGGTGCAGTGAGTCAGACCTGCCAGAGGTTTTCCCAGCTTTCAGTAATTTCAGAGATTCTTGTATACAACTTTCCCCCTAGGTGATCATCATTAGAACAGCTTCCTGTTTGCTTTTATAACTCCATCTCAAATCACATATATGTTTAGCAGGAAACATGGGATTTCCTCCTAATTCATCAAATGCCAGGTTTTAGAGAGTCCCTCTATAGGAGACGTTGTTATCTAAAAGTTTGGGCTGGGGAAGAAAAGCTTCGTGCAAAAAGTTTCACTTAATCATGTCCTTTTTATTGATGTGTAATTTTTAAATTTTTTTTAATTAAATAAGAAGAGGCCTTTTTGTTTATTTCCTGGGGGAAGATTGAACAAGAAACCTTAATGAAAACCAGAAAGGATTATTTTAGGGGAAAGGTCAATAAATAAAACTTCAAATATTTACCTCACTGGCCAAACTCTTTCTATTTATGCTCTCTGAAAGTCTGTTAGGACTAGTGAAAAGCCTCACTGTTAAACCTGATTTATGGTCTTGGTTAAGGCATATATTTACAGCAATTGCTAGGTCACACTATTGTTTGGTTTGTTGTTTGCTGTTTGTTTTGTTTTGTTTTTTTTTAATTACACTGATTTTACCGTAATGTAGTAGAGTAGCCGGATTCTCTCTCTCTCAGTGGTGCCAGGCATGCCCTCAATGCTGTTAGGGAACGCTTGATTTAGGTGAATACCTTTGCTATTCCCCAAATAAAAGCAGGACTGCTCTAACTTGTATGACTGTTCAATAATCTCAACAAGGCAGGGACATCCCCCAAGTCAGTATGTGATGCTGCAGTGGATCAGCAGCTCCCCAAGTTCTCACTTTCCTTCATTGTGAGTCCTACACAGGCAGGTCAGCAAGAGGCAGCCAAGAAACTGTGCCTGCTCATCTCAACTGGTGCTACCTACCTGTACATCTGCAGTTGCATCTTTAGGATAGCTTTGCTACATGTTTGCATTGCTGGAGACAATGGGAAGTTCAAATTTGTCACATTGCATTAGCTGTTTAATCTTTAATCCATCTTGCAGGATTGGGAGGACAGCTGTATTAATCTCTGTTTGGTAGCAAGGTATCAGGAGGAATTACTAAAGGTTCAGAGCAAATGTATAAGGAAGCCAAAAGATTAACTTAAAGTATTTGAGTGCTTGAGACTCTGGTGCTCCTTTCCATCCTCCTCCTTGTCTGACTCCCAAAGATGGATGGTACAGAGGGAGTGCTATGACGAAAGCTTTTTGGTGCTTTCCTAATGGCAAATTTCTTGGGTCTCGCTAATGCTTTTTTGTATCTGCTGGTAAGGGCAAACCTGTGTGCTGTTGCTCAGAAGTAGGAACCCTTCTTGGAAGCTCTGGCTTTACAGTGGCAGGAGGTTTGGGAGGATTTGCTTTGCCCAGTGAAATCTGCAGTGTTATCCTGAATTTGGAGAGAGCAAAAGCAGATCTGGTGGGTAACTGCAGCATTGTAAATGGGATAAGGATCACTGCCTTTGGTTGTTTAGTTTTGTTTGGGTTTAATCTGCAATTCAGGACTATCTTATTCAACTGTACTTCATTCATCTGAATGAATAACTTATACTCCAAAGGACCCCATTGCCTTATGAGTCATAAAAACTATGAGGTTGCCTAGACAATTAAATCAGTATCTCTTTTTTTGTCTTGTTGTGGTAACATTATCAACAGTAATGCTAAGGAGCTCAGATAGGTTTTACTGGCCTGGCAACAGCTGAGCATTTTCTTGTTAGGTAGCTCCTGCCAATCCCTTTTTAGTTATTTTCAAGAAGTAAAGTAGCTTTATTTCTTAGTCTCATATTGAGTGAGAGGTTGAAATGTTAAGCTCCGTGGATTAACAGTGTATCCTTTGAGAAAAAGGAAAGCTTGTGTTTTTCTCGGTCCCCTGAGTGCTGAATGTGATTGTTTGAGAAATCTTGGATTTCATCAGCTAGATACAAGGAAATGTGCAAGTAAGCCTTGAATGATTTGTGAAAAGAGCTTGACTCTATTGCAGCCGTTTTGGAAAATTTTTTGAACTGATAGTTATTCCCCAGGCACTTCTTTGCTTGACTTTAGTGCATTTCACGTCAGGCAGTGAAAAGCGATCACCACAGGATTATTAGTAATTCAAAGCTTCTTGGAGAGCTATCTCCCAACCATAAATTTGCTAAAATAACGTCTGGGATGTGAATTGCTGCACTCTTATGATACGCTGTATTTATTTATTGTTTAAAGATATTGCTTGACTTATTCAGTCCCAACATATGTGTTTATACTAGAAAGTTTACATAGTGGACAAAAATAATAATATGGTCTCACTGAATGAGGTTAATTGCAGTTCAGTCATACCGAAATCAAGGAATAAGAAGTGGGACAGAACAGCAAGTGAGACGAATTCTGTTCTCATGTGCATTGGATTTGCCTACGCTGACTATAGCGCAAGTAATTTACCAGCAGTAATTCAGAGTATAGATTCTGCCTTACTCTGAAGTAATTTTATTTCAGTAATATATCTTTTAGTTTTGCCAGTTGCTCATGGAGTTAGCACAGTTATCTCTTGCCTTTCCTATCAACAACTTCACGTGTCTGCCTGGTTACTCTGCAGCTCTACACCTACAAAAGATGAGAAGCTGTGAGTAGCGGTGAATAGCCGGGGCTAGTAGGGTAACAGTGGGGCACCCAGGCTGAAATTTTGGGTTGTCTGCAGTCAGATGAGACAATAGATAAACCTCTGCTCTGCTATCCTTTATTTTAGGATTAGGACAATCCTCGGTGTTGCTTTCATCTAGGACGAGATAAAGATTGCCCTGTCAAACTCAGTCTCTTCAGATCTGAAAATCAAAGTTCCTTCTGGAATCTAGAAGTCTGTGCAGTTAAGGGATGGGGCTGTAATTAAATGGTGGTGAATGTGCTCTTGTACCAGTGTAATTCATTCACTGAAAATTCCACTGAAGTGGCTTATGAACTACTAGTATTCCTTGCTCTAAGCTTTTTGGCCCCAAAGCTGCACTAGTTTTTAGCAAGTCATCTTCCCCATTACAAATTCCTTTCATTCAGACATTGCAAATGTAGCTTGAGGGACTTCCTTTCTGCTTCCTCACCAGTTTCTAAAGGTGAGTAACTTTTTTGGTTTCTTGCTCAAATGTAATACAGCGGTGATTTTATGCAGCAGGTCACTGCTGGCAAGAATGTGAGTGCTGATTTTCCTTCCTAATGTAAAGTAGCCATACTGTAGTAAATAGGAAGTTTCTAATTTCTTAATTCCTAAGCAGCTAGAAGGTTTGTAGCTGTGAAGTTCAGTACTGGGATGTGTCAGTTTCCTTTTGTTTGGTGTTTTTTTTGAGTCCATAGTGCTTATACCAAGGATAGATTTACACTGTACAAGGCCCAGGTTATGACCATCAACAAGTATAGCTCCATTAATTTCAAAGCCAGCACATATCAGAAGCCAATCTGGTTCTGTGTTAAAAATAAGTTGACACTGTAGAGTGAGACTTGAGGACGGATGGACCTTGATCTTGCCTGCTTTTTTTTTTTTTTTTTTTTTTTTTTTTTGTTGGCAAGCTATATTGTGGGATTTTTTGCAAGCATAATGATTTAAATGGTTTTCTGACTTTTCATTTCCCTTACGTGTAGCAATGTGGCCCTTTGCTGTAAAAAGATGAACACAGTGCCTCACTTGAAAAAGTGTTAGTGAGATTCTTCAGGTAGTTGTTTTCTCACATGGGTTTTGTCATGTTATTTCATATAATAATGCTGACAGCCAAATGTCACCAACTGTAGGCAGATACCCACATAAATATCTAGTACATACAAATGTGTGGCAATTTCCTGCCTCAGCAATAAGCTGTTTTTTAATGAAAGACCTCTACTGCTAAAAGCATAGGCTTCGAAAGCTTGAGTTAGAAGTGAAGCGTGGTAGCTGGTAAAAAAAACCCCCAAACAACAGTTATTATCCTGGTTTAGGCAGTAGAATGAGAAGTGTCATGTGCCTTTCATGAGGACTGAAAAAGGCAAAATTGTTCAGCTTCTGCTAGCTTTAGTCCTTTGCTTGTCCTGCAGTACTTCTGTATTGGTGGGGTTTTTTAGTGGGTTTTCTGCGTTTGTGTTCTGGTGTTGTGTTTGTGTTTTTTTTCCTGCTGTTTTCTACATTAATTTTGTGTAGCAAACATAGTTATTAGATAACTCTTACCACATCCTTAAAAAACCCCAAACTTTGTGTTTTCCTTAATTGCTTTGTAAACATTTTTATCTTTTTGCAGTCTTGAGAGGAAAGTCTTAAATTTGCATTTATAAGAAATATTTGCAAAGAAAACTAGATTGAGATGATGAAATTACACAGTGTGGACTACTTATCTGCTACGTTTTACCAATAACCTTATTTTATGAGTACTTGCTTTCATTGCAAAGATCCTTTCTTTTAGGGAAATCAATGGATGCCAGTACTTTGAACAAATTTTGCTTTCTGTCTGATTCGTTTTACTGGATTACTTGGGATTTACTCACTGGAGCAAGAAAAGGAGAATTCAGTCTTCTGCCTATATATCCACTACTATCAATGCAGAACACATATTTCTCTTGTGGAGGCCAGGCTGAGGTTAAGTTGCTTTTAAAGATAACAGTAGATTCCAGTGTCCTTGCATTTGTTTTGTATTTGGTGACAGTCACTAAATCAGAGGAAGGAATGTTCAAACAACACACTTGAGGAAAAGTGATTTTTATAGAAAGGGCCCATTCCT
>NW_009951982.1:2277272-2291181 GCF_000747805.2 Chaetura pelagica | reverse complement strand
CCTGCTAATAGACAGTAACTGCACATAACCCCACTGGCATTAAAAGTCCATTAACTAAGCCCAGTTTAAACAGCAGCTGATGCTATGTCAGCTAAATGTACATTGGAATTTTTCATGTAATGCAGCCATAGCACTCTTGTAATTTTTCTAAAACTATGTACATTAAGGAAAGCAAATGTCATCTGATAGTAGAAAGATGAAGAGTTCACATTAAAGTAGGGAGACCTGTACTCAAACTGAAGTTACCATCTGGTTGCATTAACAAGAAACAAAAATGGTTATAAGAAAAGCAGGGAGTGTCATGTTTCTGAATTAAAGTGAGAGTAGCAAATCTAGTGTACAGGCTTCTGTAACACAGGATGACCATAGAGCTGCTTATCTGCTTGGTTCTTAATCATTAAATACATTATGACCTGGTTCAAGAAAAGTTTCTACTGAAGTCAGTAAGGTGCTTTGTCATGTGGAGCACTGTGTTGCCATGGAAAAAAAGGTTATTTGCTGGCTATTTAGGGTATGTGTCTTGTTACAACAGTGTAAAAACATTTAAACTTGTCAAGATAGCATTTCTGTGCCTATGGCCTTAAATTCTGTTTAACCATTGGTGCAGCAAATAGCATCTACCTATCTCAGTGTGTCAAAAAGAAGGTTGAGCAGCATGGAGAAAAAATGGTGCATGGTTGGTAAAGAAAAGCATGATGGCTGATGAACATGTTATTAATCTTAAAAAGCAACCAGCAGACTGAGGCCTTCGTACTGTGGTCTTGGAACCCACTGTATTTCTGTAACTTCCTCTGCCTCCTCTTTGCTATAATCCATCCTTTAGTGAAACCTTGTACAAGTACTGACAGGAGTAGGGCTTAAATGCCTGATGTGGGTAAGCATACCCACTGCAAAAATCTAGTGGACACATCTGGAGGGCTCACTTAAACTCTTAACTGTGTTAGTAGTGAAAAACTCTTGAATGTGTCATGAGGCTGAGCTTGAAATTTTTGCCTTCCCAAGCTAAAGGAGTTGACATCAGTAGCATGCCCAGAGCAGATCATGTGTTTGCAGAGTTTAAGAAGACTAATTCAATTGTATTTTTTCCCCTCTTCTGGATCATAACATGAAAACATATTACTGAACTAAAGCCTGGTTTTAATCACAAGCTGTAACTTTTTCATGTTGACAGATTTTCACATGGAAAGCTTTATTGAAAATGAGAGAAGACCTTTTTGCCATCATTAGTTCTTGCTGCTTAGTGCTTTTATCAAGTACAGTACAATACTGTTTGTAATTAATCCCAAGCTTATATGGGTATGTTTAATATAATTACCAAACAAAAGTCCTGTTTACTAACATATTGCTTATGAAACCAGCCTGAATAATCTGGTCTCTGGCACACATAAATCAGGCAGTAATAACAGCTGTAAATATTTCACAACATACTTAGAATGCTTTTGTTTTAATACTGAATTCACTTTTCGGTTTTAAGGATAAAACATAGGTCAAAAGTGACTTTTTCCATATGCTCTTTCCTAATGTCTTTCACTACTTTGCCTGAAAGTTATTTAAAAAATCATTATTGTATTTGGTTATAAAAAAGTAAGTATATGTGTGTTCATGGGCTGTAATTGAATTATGCTAACAAAAGAATGCTGTTCATGTTGGTGCAGGACAACTGGTCTAATACAGCCATGGATATTTTTCATTGCAGTCCCAATACTCTTTATCTTTCTCAAAGTTTTACTATTTTATCTCTCTGGATGTCTGCATATTGTATACTATGCATGAAACATGCACAAAATTATTAGAAGCAGTTGGTTATGCAGCTAATTCAGGTGCCCAAAGGGCTGTGTAACTGAAGGTGACCAGGAGCCAGGTTTGTAGTCATGGGCCGGGGGACCTGTGAGACTGTTATATGTGGGGGTACCTCTTTCTGGGAAGGCTTTGAGCCTGCATTTAAATAGAAAGAGGAAAAGGAGACTGATAAGTCTGTCTGCTGCAGAATATTTGGGGTTGCATGAGGCTACTAAACAGTCTTTGTGAATTAGGACTGTGCTTGTGGTTTGGTCCAGTTCAGCAGAAGGCCTTGAAATTTTGAGAAAAGATTTATTATCATCCCTTGAGTAATTTTTCCCTGTCCCAAAGACTTAAAAAACAGTTTGCAAAACAAAACATTTTGCAATTTTTGTTTACTTGCAAATATTCTTTAACCTCTGGAATAAAATAAGAAGTAAAGTAATAAAAGTACTGTTTTGAAAGACAAGTTTGAAAAACATTCATTTTGGGTGGGTTTTTGTTTATTTTTTTTACCCTCGTTCTGCAGTTGGATTCCCTCAGTAAAGTTGACATAAATTTTCAAATATTTTGATCATTGCATTCTCTGAAGAAATTTAGCCTCCAAAACTGTGCCAGGCTCCTTCATGAATGCTGACTTCTCCGGACCATGATGCTCTCAAGCTTAGGACCCCACCCCTCAAAAATAAAAAGCACAACCAAAAATTGTTCTTAGGTAGGGGATAACATTGGGAAAACTTGCAGAAGGTTTCTTTTACTGCATTCTTGATGGAATGAACAAAGCCTGTGGATGTGTTCAGCTCCCTGAGGGGCATGTCTCTGCAAAGGGAGTCCCTGGGCAATGGATGGGAGGAAACCATGGGGTGTCTCGGCTGCTCCCCTGCACTGGGTACAAGTGCCCAGGTGTTAGCAGCGAGGGTCTCCAGGGGTGGTTTCTGTGAGGAGGAGGAGGAGGACCTCCAGGCGCTGGAGCTCAGATACCCCTGCAGCCCCTGGGGAGCCCAGGAAGGAGCAGTTTTATCCTAAGGGACCGCAGCTCATGGGAAGGACCCATGCTGGAGCAGGGAAAAAGCAGTTTGAGTGGCTCAGCAGAGGTTTTATTTATTTTAGGAGACAGATAAAGATCTGTGGCATGAGTGGCATACTAAGCTGCCATTAATATTTTCTGCAATTAGTTAAGGAAAATAAATGCTTGTATCAAGCAAAATTTTTAGTTGTTCTGGTTGTGTCAGGTCTCAGTGCCATGTCTGACTTAAACATGATTTTCCTTCGGTTTCTGCTGTTACGATGTGTAGGCATTTTGGAATTCAGTGGTCTTATACAAGTGCATTTTTAACTCCCAGTTTACAAAAAGGGCTCTTACTGGACCAAAATATGTAAGGCCTTTCTAGATTTGCTTATTTTTCTGTCTCTATGTACATGGAAGGAAGGTTTGGTTGCTCTTGTTGCAGTTCCTTGTTTTGAGCCATAGACTTAAGCACTTCATGGAAATATATTAGGGGGGAACTGTATTTGCCATATGGTCTGTAAGGTCAAATTTAATCTTAAAAACTATTGATTACTTTTTGTCAGCTATTGAAGTTTAGTTTATTTGAGCAAAGTAACTTATCCACAGAGCAAGCTAAAAAATGTTGCATTGTTTGTTTTCTGAAGTAGTATCTGAAAAATAAGTACAAATAATGGCCTATTTATTATCACTTGTGCATTTTAGAAAATATATGTACTAGGGAAGGTTTTGCTTAAGGCAGCCCTTAAAAAAAAACCCAAAGCAACAAACCACACTCTTTAATAATCAAATTTCATCTAACTTTGATTTGCTTTTAGATGGTCAGTATTTTAAGATACATCAATATGATCAATACAATAATATGTGTTACCATAATCTTGTGATCAATATCAACATCCTGTGGACATCTAGGCATACATAACTATCATTTACAAAGGTGTAACTATAAAATATGTAGTGGATTGTTGTCTGTAGAGAGACTACAGGGGTTTCTGAATGCAGTATTTGGGGACTTCAACTCTCCAAAATAAATTTAGTTTTCTGTAGTATGAGAACTTTGATGGAAGTGTGAGTCATTGCTTAAGTACATTGCAGCACATGAACAGTATTCAGTTGCTTAGTTATGTGTATGTGCAGGCTGCATCCAGACACTATCATTGGGAAGTTATTAGTATAAATAATTACCCAACCACAGGCAAATTCTGGACTGAAATAGTTTATGTAAGCCTATGTGTTTCCTTCTGCAAATCCAGCTTGAAAGCTCATGAACGTCTCTCACCAAGGAAATTTCTTGCTGGCCATGAAATATTTTTTGGGAAGATACACTTACTTGCAAGGATGAAGAGCTTATCTGACAATAGCCCTAGCTTCAAAATTCAGTTCTGACTTGTGCTCTGTGTTGCTGAATTATTCAATATTAAGTGATTTGACCTTTAGATTTCAACCACTATCTAACTGGCAGCATGAATCTTCCTATAGGAGCAAAAACAGCAACAATTTGTGCAATACTAAGTTTGCAGGACTTGAGGGCCACCAGGTGTGACTCTTGTGTAGAGTACCAAGTGATGGTAGCAGTGTAGGTCTGGAATTTGAGAAAGCCAAAGGTGTTTTGATTAGCAAGGAAATGGATACAAGCTGGTTTACTTATGTTTATAAATATATATATAACTGTACTTAGGTGTACAGGTAAATTGTGTATGCCACTTAGCCCCATCTGTTCCTAATAAATTTCAGCCCATGGGGTCTAGGTTTTGAAACTTCCTATTATGCTCTTGTAGGTGAACTTTCTAAGTGGAAGAGCCGGTCTGCACAAAGTATGTTTGTAGCTGAGCCTCTAGTTTTGTGTAAACCAGTACAGCTTCCCCAAGTTGGTTGAGTGCCTCAGTTCTGCACCAGCTGAGGGCTGTTAGCAGTTACAACTCTGCAAGACACTGTTCATAGTGGGGAGATTTCTATCTCATTTGTTTGGACAGAAAAAATTGCCATGGCTTCAAGAACTCTTTTTTAAAAAATGGAAAGAGAAGGAACAGACCTGAAAAGTACATCAGGGAGTGATCCTGGTGCTAATAAAGAGATTATTTGCCACTAAAATGAGGAGGAAAATGTTTGTATCTTTACAAGATCTTGTTCTACATAGGAGAACTGAAAGAAAAGATAGGCATCTAGAATGGCAGTTATTGGGTAAAATGCTGTATTATGATGACTAGTTTTTTGAGGCTTTTTATTTAAAAAAAAAATAAATTCTTTGTAAGTTTTTGCAACCACACACAACCTCACTGATGCAAAGCCTCTCCAAACATGTAGTAATTAAAAGGCTGTATGTGCATGTTGCCTCCACTCTCTGCAGTTGTTTGTTCTCAGAATCTCACCCTATTTCTGATCAAAACCAGAGATGGACTTTTCTCAGCAGGTCTCCATACCATTGAGGCTGTCTTTCCAGCCAGAACAAGTCATTTTTTATCATCTTAGAGGACATTTACAAAAACAAAAAGCAAACTTGAATTGTCCTCCTCATCTTCTCTCAAAGTAGGAAATGGAAAATTAAAATATTCAAAAATCAACTTGCTAGGGTTAGTGGTTTCTAATATGAATTATAACAGTGGAAAAACTACATTTATTTGGAAAATTAAGAGTTTTGAGTACACTACAGCTTTATTTATTTATTTATTTATTTCCCTGGGTGATAAGACAAATAGTGCACTGTATAAAGAAGTTAAAGCATTCTTTTCCCTCTCCCCCTTGCCCAAATACGTGTTTATAAACACAAGGTATAGACTAAACATGTTCTCTTGGGATGGGAAAGAATTTATCTGTGGGATTGAAAGCTGGAGAAAGGTGGTGTTTTGATCCTCCAGCTAAATTAAAAATATATATATATTGGGAGCAGAGAGACATGGATTTATTAGTCACTTGGAAACCACAAGACAGACACAAAATGCATGCGGGCAGTTTGTTCAGAGGTTACCAAAGCATGTTATGCATGATGGTGCTACTTGAGGCAGGAAAAGGGAAGGTTGTGATAAATAAACTGCTCCATTGTGGTAGGACACCAGCATGCACAGAGCCAACTGGTCCCTCCTAATGAGCACCAGGGGCCATGCAGCCATCTCTCTGTGGCAGTTGTTTGCAGTTGAGTGGACTGACAAGAAACAAGGGAAGCAGTTAGGAGACAGGTGGGGAATTGCCAGCTGCAGGTGCCCATAAAGAAATGTCAGAGGAATACCTGAAGAGGCAAACGTTGCTTTGGGAGAGACCTCAGAATCCTTGGTTCAGACTGGAAGATGATTCGGTATGAACTGAGGCAAGCAGGAAGGAAGAACTTGAAAACCAAAAGAAAAGTCCCATGAATTTAAATTTTGGGGTGTTTTAAAGGAAAAATGTGTCATTACCTGTATAAGCTATCAATGAGGCTATTAAAAAGCAGAGATACTTTAAAAAGAAGACAAAAAAATTAATATTGCCACCAGCTTATCTCTTTATGATGTTATTGTTTGTTTTGGTTTGATTTTTTTGTTTATGTGAAGCTGTTCCTTGTGGCCAGAGAAATCTTGCAGAAGTGGGAGGAGAGCACTTGGAACAATTTTCTGAGTTGGTCAGTCTAGCCACTAAAAAAGATATCAGAGGGTTGTTATTGTCTTTGAATGCAAGAGGAAACTGTAAAAGCCAAAGGCAACATGAAACGGAATGCCACAAGCTGTCTGAGGGATTTTAAGCAAAGTAGGTGGAAAGTCTCAGTGAAAAAGCCATGGATGAGGCCCTTGTTTTTGAGTGTTCATGCTTCTGCCAGGGCAGAGCTGTTTGTTAGTACTGACTCTCCTGTTGGGATGCTGAGATAGGTGTCATTTTGGTGTGCTTGCTGGATGAGCTAAGCTGTAAATTACACAGAAGGAACCACCAAAATCAACTTAAGTATTGTGCCTGGAAAAATTTCAAAGGAAAATTTAAAGCATGAATGGGAGCAAAGACACAGTTCTGTGAAAATCTTTAGTGAGCAGTCCTGTCACTTTATGAAGTGTGGTGTCACTTCTGCAATCATATGTGCTTCCGTGTGTGAGTAATCCCACACATCTCATTCACCGCTTTACAGGGTTGTGGCCTAAAATGGGTAGTCCCACTGAAGGCTCCCAATGGTATCAGAAACAATCCCTTAGGAAGGAGTTCAGACCAGAAACATAACTTCTCTGAAGAATTCTTAGTCTAAACTTTCCCATCGCTGGAGCTTTCATCAGATAAGTTTTGGTGATACCTACTGATTACATTTATTTTTTTCGTATCTTAAAGAGTAAATCGAAAGGTCATTTTTTATATAAATGTGCAAGGAGTTTTATTGATTCTCTTTTATGAGGCATTAATGAAATCTATAGAAGCCTAACAAGACTGTATAGTTAACCGTGGCAAGATTGTCTGCTCTTTTTACATGCGCAGAAAAGGAAAATACAGTGTTCCATTTTGGCGGTTTAAATTATGTGGAAGCGAGTGAACTTCATGGAATCAAATACCTCTTAGCACAGAAAGAGAGCATGATCTATATACACTACCCATTAATTCCAAAATGTGCTTAGCAGAGATTTTTTGGAGAATACTGTTTTCCTGCCTAATGGTACCGCATATTTATCACTATGAAAACAAGCAGGGAAGTCAATCACTCATTATGTGTGCCAGAAATGCCTTCCACAGTCACAATGTGGGTATGTCAAGAGTCTTCCCTGCTTTAAAAGCATGGGCAGGATTTATTCTGGAAATGTACCAAAATGGACCAATCTTTCTAAAAAATATGAAGCTGGGATCGATTTTGCAAAGTTAAAATAAACAGTAGTCACACTTGACCCAGTATGTTATGCTAACAGAGAAAGACATGTGAAAAGCTGGGGATATCTATGGATTTGGCTTGTTAGAACATTGAACATGATACATCAGAATTAAAAGTTACCAACTGACTTTAAAACTACTCATAATAAAATTTGGGAAGAATTTCAGTATATTATTTCACTCCGCATTGTTTTCTTAAACATATTTTCTTTTTATACCACTTAAATTAATGAAGGCCATCTTGCCTGTGAAGTACAAAGCTAAAGCCCCCGAGAAAGAATGCCTTTGCATAGTGAAACCTCAGATCATGCTCATCAGATGCTCAGAAGCCTTTGAGTGAGTGTTGCGCTTTTTTATTTGCAGCAGGAAAAACACAATGGAGAGAGGCAAGTATAATTATCTCCATTTTTAGATGGAAACCAGAGGAGCGGGAGGCAGGACTGGGAAGCAAGCAGACACTGGAATTCCCCTCTGGTCAGCTTGCAGAAAACATGAAAATAATTTGTGATATAAAAATGGCTGGTGTTGCTTGTTTCCATCAAATGGCCATCAGGAAAGTAGGAAGTGGATGCTGGGTTTTACACCACAGTCTGACTTGTGACCAACCTAATGCTGCTCACCCACCTTGTCCTTGCTGGTCATCCTCATCAAGCCATCAGCTGGCTGCAAAAGCCCAGTGAGGAGTCCTGTCCCACAGAGCCGTTGGTCCTGCTGTGCCGGTGTCTCAGAGGACCAACACTACCTGGTTTGTTCTGTGCTGCACGGTTTTCTACAGCCTCCTTGCCCAAGTGCAAGAGTTTGTGTGGCTCAAATGACATCCCTCACATGGCTTTTCTATTACTTGCTGCCCTTGTAAAAGCCTCCTTTTCTCCCTACTGAATGGGCAGTCTTTCTCAGAGCATTTCCAAGACTGCTTTAGCAGCAAGGGGAGGGGGGCAGCTCCACCACTGCCTCCATGCCCTGGGGGGCCTGACCTTGGGTGGCACCGCTTGTATTTGAAGAGGGTGGATTGAGCCAGAGGTGCTGGTCTGGAGTTACTGGAGGGCCATCACATAGAGGGTCAAGATGTTGCCTGTGCCCTGAGAGTGAATGGCTTTACTTCCTGTTTTGGAGCTCCATTCTCCTTTGGAGTTCTGCAAAATCAGGCTGTAAAGAGATACATCCCAAACCACAGAAGCAGAGTCTGTAGGTTGGCTCTTGCACTTTTATTAGCTGTGATGAAATGGGGGCCTACATTGCTGCATTTCTCAGCTCATGAAACAAGTACAAGCCAGTTTATTTTTATTTTTTTTTTTTATTTATTTTTCAAGTTGTATTACATGTGCTATTGCTGGTTTGGATTTTGAGTTGTGACCATTCAGGCTCTGGTGTTTATGAAATGATGTCTGCACTGGAGAACAGTGTTCTGCCGAACTTTGGGCTCTCTTTATCCATAAAATAAATGTCTTGGATTTCCCTGGGCAGGAGCACCTCAAAAATCATCTAGAGTAACCAGCTGGAGCTACTGTAAGAAAGCTGCAGGATTACCTCAACAGTATATCTAAAATGCATTGCAGGATGTAAATGAATCAAAGTGGGACAGAGAGGCATGTTAAGATTTGTCTTCATGCACAAATAACACGAAGAATAAGAGCTTGTCCATTTTCCTTTTAGTTGAACAGTTTGGTTAAACTTCCTCGTAGTTTTGAGATGTCTATGCATCAGTAGATTTGTATATTTAAAAGTTGAAGACATTTTGATGGTTGCTAATATTTAGTTTTTACTTCAGCTAAGTATCTCCAGGTACATTTCCTAGCAGTATATTCCCAGGAAGGCAAATGGTCTCTGTTTTCTAACAGATAACATGGAAAAAAAAGACCAAGAGAGATAACTGGATAGACAGAAAGACAAAAAGATGAATGGGTGGATGCAAAGATAAAGAGAGATAGTTGGGATTAATCAATCCTTTGCAAACATAGCATGTGCTCCAGAAATGGATACTTTTTTTTTCCTGGGAGTATGCCTGAGAGACTGTGCTGTCAGCAGTGGCTTTGGTGGCCAGGCTGGGGGGTAGGAGGTGAGGGTGCTGAGCTGTCTGAAAATGCTCCTGCACAGTCCAGACAACAACTGAAATGAGTAAAACAAAGCTGGTTTTAGCTGTCAGTGCCTCAAAGCGCCAGCCAAAGGTAGGCACATAGCACCTGGAGAAAGCCTTTGGCTGCCGGAGAGCGACGGCCACATTCGTGGTCCTGGTGACTTAGCTTTCTTTGTCCCCAAAGTGTGCATGTCAGCCTCTGTCTGCTTACAGGTGAGTGCACCAGCCAAACGTCTGTGCTGCTGATGTGCCTATCAGTAAAATAAAAGCTGTTAAGAGGCCTTTGCCATAGATGTTGCTGCCTAGCCCTCAGTCTGGCTGCTGCAGATTGCCAAAGTGACTGATTATGATGTGGAATGGGGGTAACAGAATTCAAAGGTAAAAAAATAACTACTGACTTAAAGGTGCTCCTATT
This sequence comes from Chaetura pelagica, assembly GCF_000747805.2. NCBI lineage: Eukaryota > Metazoa > Chordata > Aves > Apodiformes > Apodidae > Chaetura > Chaetura pelagica. The sequence goes on along the minus strand of NW_009951982.1, from coordinate 2,281,098 downwards.
GAAGCAGTTTCTGCGGTTTCTCCAGCAGCCATTGTGCTTCAGCTGTCCCATGGTGGGTTTGTGCAAAATCATTAGCGATTTCCTAAAGCCTTGTTCCTGCTCTCTGGACCTTCCTCCTCTCTCCAGTGAGTACTTTCAGTCAACACTTCTGATCAGTCTAGGAATCTGTTAACATTCAGAAACTCTTACCTTTATTTCAGCATTTATTGCTTTATGGAAGTTAAGAAGTTATGACTTGTGTTACAAGGCTGTCTGGTTTTATCTTTTCTTTGGACTTCTCTGGGCAGGGTGGAGCTGGTGACTTCTCCAGGGTAAATTCCATTTCTGCCTGCTGTTGAATTTGAGAATAATTTTGTTACTGCTTTGTTATATACCTTTGGGTTCAAATGGCTGTTTAAATTCCAGAAATGGTGATTTCCTGTACAGAAGTGCCACAGGGGTATAGCAGTAGTGGTACTAAATATATTTTAAGAGTGATTTGCATTCTAGGGATAGCCTGTGCTAGACGCTTCTGAAAATGATATCTGGAGGAATGGGACTTGCTTGTGGCCAAGATACAGCTGGGGTTTTGGCACATGGCATGTTTCTGGTGCTTGTGTGCAAAGAACTAGGCAGCAGTTTCTCACTGAAGTTCATCCTCTGGTCTTCACTGAACAGAGTTAAAAAATTACTGAAGCAAAGTATCTCAAACCAACTTTTGTGTCATTTTTTTGGTGGTTACTTTATTGGTATTAGTTTTGCCGGAAAAAGGAAGATTTTATTTTATTTATTTTTTACCCTTTTCTTCCCTATCAGAAAGCTGTATAACCTGTGAATATTGGAGTATTTCCCCCAAATGCTGTAGTCGGTACTGCACAAAAAGAGAGGAGGAGAAGACTGATAGAGTTGCATTCACCTTGGGCTGTTCACCATCTGGCTGCCCTTCAAGTAGTCTGACTAGGACTTCTGTGCAAAGAGGCACTCTTATTCTGTCCCTGTGCAAAACATTTTTAGGGTTTAAATGGTTGGGACTGCCTTTTACGTGTCTGTTACATTCAAGGTCAGATTACTGAAGAGTTTAAACTGCTGATAAAAAGAGGGCAAAATGGAGCTGCAGTTTTTTATGTTGTCCTAAGGACATTCTATTCTCTTTGCTGTAATATTGGAGTTTTTAATGGGTGAAGAGTGACTTACACACCACTTATGTCATGCTTAAAACCTTCTGGTAGAATTAATTGTCAATGAGATTTTCTATGAGTCGTTTGTATGAATTATATTCAGAAATGTCATTCATTTGCACAGGGTAGGAAAAAGACTTGAAGATTTTGTTCTGTTCTTAAATGTACTTTATTATAAAGTTTTCCACTCTAAATCTTGTTTTGATACTGGGATTATTCCACATACTTCTGTTGTCTTGAAAGGCCGTTTTCAAATCTGTCTGTCTAGCACATAATAAATCTGCTTCAGTCAATTAATATATGGTGTGTATGGTGAGGTACTTTATACTGCAAATAAATCTGCTTGACTTAATTTATACATGGTAGAACAAATGTTTGAGCTGGGGAACCGGAATTATGTATCTAATACAACTGCCCACTTTTGATGACATAGAGTGACTGTGCTTTTCATAACAGTCTTTGTCTTCATGTGGAATATTTTTAAGTGTTAGATTGGTCAGTCAATTTTGTATTAATAATATACTGAAACTCAAGTATAGGAACAGCAACAGCCTTCTGAAAACTATGACGATTTTGGATGAAAAAGGGATGCTTTCTAGCTTTTCTCATGCTGTAAAACTATGTCTCTGGTAAAAAACAGTGGGTTTATGTTCTCTGGCATGTATTAGCAGCATTTAAATGAGTATTATGAGAAGTTAAGAAAAGTTAGATGTACTCTGGAGAAGAACTGTGGACTGAAGTGTTATAGATACATGCCATGACATAGACACATGACTGTTCATTGGATATGATGTGTAGGATGTACCAGTTTCTCCTTCCTCCTTACTCACAAGGTTTCTACTGGGGGCTAATGATACAGGAGTTACACATGCCTTGCAGTCCTAGAAACTCTGATTTTTAATTTTTTTTTTCCCCCCTATTATGCCTACAAGAGTCCTGCATCTTGATGGATAAGGGAAAAATATTTTAAAACATTCCTAACAAATGCAGCTTTGTTGTTTCAAGGGAAGGTGTGGAAAAGATGAAGCAGAACAGTCAGGGTGTCTGTTGGGGGCAACAACAGACCATACCTGGTACTGCTTTGAAATGTTGAACTATACCCTCAGATATCCTGAATCTCCAGTGCATACTCCAGAACATAAAGATAGGGTGGGCAAACGCTGGAATAGGCTTCCTAGAGAGGTGGTTGATGCCCCAAGCCTATCAGTGTTTAAGAGGCATTTGGATAATGCCCTTAATAATTTGCTTTAGCTTTTGGTCAGCCCTGAAGTGTTCAGGCAGTTGGATGAGATTATTATTGTAGGTCACTTCCAACAACTCCTATTCCTATACTATTTTTCCCTGTTGGGAGAGGAGCTTTTGGGAGAACAAGGAAAGAAACATCTGTTCCTAGTCACATACCAGCAAGTTTGGCTGCCTTAGTCTCTTGCAGCCATTATGTTAGTTACATTTGCATATGTACTTTAACTAATCCAATACTTGCCAGTTTTCTTGGCATCAACCCCAACACAAGAAAAAAAAGTTACTTTTTAAACATCCAGGAAATTCTTCATGTGAGCATGCTGATACTCAAGGCTTCACTGGCAAGTTTGGGTCAATGAAGGGTGTGATGGAAGCTGGGCCCAGGAGGCAGAGCTCTCCTGTAATTTCGAGTCTCCTAGCAAAAATAGCTGTGCTGTTGGCTTGCATTCTGACCACAGAAATATGTGCAGGCAAGGTTGGGGTGTGCTGTGTAAACTATTATGTGCGTACGCTTGACCAATGGAAAACATGTAGTAGAGAACTGGCATTTTTCCTTCCTTTTTTTTTTTCAAAGACATGCTGCTTGGATTTGCTCTGCTTTGCCTTTAAATAACATCCACTGTAGCTGTCTGTGCTTACTATTTCCTGGGCATAAAACAAATGAAAGCAGAACTATGTTAAAGCATGTTAAATTTGCTCTAGCATAGCCTCAGCCTTTCCTTAAAATGTCTTCTTCCTCCTGTGACTACGTGAAGCAATTCTCAAAAGTTCGTCTCTGCTTCATTCCCCAACTCCTTCCTCCCTTCAGTTCTTGTAACTATTCTGGATTTAAATTTGAATCTCTTGGAAGTTTCTGAAACCTGCAGTTAATTCACATGCTGTCTTGTTTTGTTTCTGGGCATCATTATGACAGGTATTGTGTCCCGAATAGGGCAGTGCTGCGTGGTCCTGAAAGAGCAGCAGGTTTGCCGCTGGTGGTGGTCCTGCAAGTCCTATCTCCTCCCAAAAAACACCCGCAGCAACCTTTGTTTGAAAGTTTCTGGCAGAATTCTGCAAACTGTTTTCAGAAGCTGTCCCAACGGCTATCCAAATACTTTGTTGCTTCTCTGGATGTTGTTGATAAGGTTGATGCTGTCGTTAGTTGTAATGCTTTTTATCTCTCAGAGCAAACAGAAGTGTTAATGCAGATTAGCATATTCATCAGTATGTCACTAGTTTTCCTTTCTGTGACTCTTTCAGTCATCCTTGCCGCTCTTTATCACCATCAGGATAAGGTAGTAGTAAAATTATTTGCAGATCCTTAGAGTCCATTGAGTTGTGGTGTGATTGATCATTTGTCTTAAAGTTTGTATTAAAAATGTATTGCTTATCAGAAGGATGTCAGCAGCATACTTGTGATTTACTGTTTTCTAGTGCTAGGAAGCAGG
>NW_009951982.1:2268674-2276993 GCF_000747805.2 Chaetura pelagica | reverse complement strand
CAGGAATGGCTCTTAATATCTTGTATGCCTTGCCAGGTAAAATGGTATATTGCCAACACAAAGGAGTTTGGGAGAAAAGTGTACATAAAAATGTTCCATGAAAATAATTCTGTGAATGGTGACACACAACAAACATAGGCAAATAATATTCAGATCAGATTGTAAATAAAACTAAGAAAGAAAGAAGGTGGTATGTAGCTTGTAAAGAAGAATGTGATAATTTATATTTTGCCACTACTTTATCTCCTTGCTGCCATTTTTCAGCACCAATCAGAATTACTGTGGTTATTTCGAAGCGCACATTTGAGTTATTTGGTTTCAAAAAACATAAATCTGAACAGCTGTCTTGTCACCTTTGACTTACACTGAATGTAAAAGGTGGATTTTTCTTAGGAAACAAGTTAAAAGTAAAATGAGGAGCCTGGCGCTTGCTAGAGTTGAGAAGTTTTGTGAACTCGGTTGGATAGCTGAAGTGGAGATGGTGACATGAAGGGGAAGAAGGACTCAGCAAGGGTCAAACCCTGCCATGACAACAGCCAGTGGAAAGACCTTGGTTAAGGTTAGCAGGGACAGGACTTTACCTGGTGCACTCAGGAAGCACCAGTGCAAAGCTACAAGTGAACCAGCCCTGCTCAGAAGTTTTTCACCATGCACTTCTACTTTAAAAAAAACCAAAAAAACCAAACCAAACCCCACAACCAAACCCTCCATTTCAATGGCAGAGCACAGTTTGGCTTTCAGAACAGGATGGGGCATGTTGATTTTCAGCACCCTTGAATTTGTATGCCTGAGGGCACAAGAGGAAATAGGAGACAAAAGCAATTGAGACATGTTTGTGTGCTATTCTGCTCCAGTTGCAACTGTCGCAATATATTTTTTTTCTACATTGCTAAGTGTTTTACCTGAATTACATACCTCTCTTATAATTGCAACTACTCCTTTAGTGAAAAATGTCTGAGCATTTAAAATCTCTTAGGAGAAGAAAAAAAACAGTACAGTCTGTAGAACTTCACATAAAACTTTCCAGTTTGAAAGTGGGGGGAGGGCAAATGGGTGAGGAAGTGGATTATCAGGATAAGTCAGAAATAGGGAACAGTTCTTCCCTCCTCAAAGTGTCTCCAGGGGTGGTAAGCAGTGGGAGGCTGTCCAGAGCTGGACGTGTGGGGATTGAGCACACACCGTGTTTCCTGAGTGACTGTCAGCGGTGACACTCAGAACTGGTGGAAAGAAGCTTCGACTGCCTGTCTTCCCTTTGGAGAGCTAGCAGAGCTGGAGCCTCCCTCCAGTATTTTATCAGTGCTTGCATGAGGAATGCCAGCTTACACTGAGTAACACCACATCCACTATCTCACTTGACTTTTTCTTTCCCCTTTAAGTCAAGGAGAATCAGCTCTCAGAGAGGAGATAGCGTGCTTTGTGATTACAGCCAATGCAGTTGCTAACATCTTCCAGATGTTTTATAGTCCCTTGCATCAGTTTCACAATGAATTTCCTCTCTATGTTGCCCGTAATTTCTCTTACTTTCAGTTAAATCTATACTCTAATGGATACCTACTTTATAAGATGTAAATCCATTTTAGCCGTCTGTAACAAACATTTACCCTCTGACATCTCTACATGAAGTTAGTGGGTTTTTTATGAACTGGCTTCAATAAAAACAAGATTGAGTATGTGGTAAACATTTACCTACAGAAGCCTACTGTCAAATGAGTCCAGGAAATAAGTATTTCTTGCATGAGATTATATAAACCAAGATATTCCTGTACATAAAGAATAGAGATTTTAATTCTTGCAATCCTGCCTGGCTGCTGAAGTTGGGGAATGAAAGGGAGTTGGGGATTCAGCTGTCAGTGCATGGTAAGAGCTTTCATCTTCAGCTGGAGTCAGTAATTTTCAAGCCCTTCCGTAGGCATAATGTCTCAAAGCTTGGAAGCGCATCTACATGATTCAGTTGAATAAATGTGTTTGACATTGAAGACAAATATTGTACTCAGTAGAGCAATTTTGAAGTCTAATACTCTGCTCTCCCGACTAATTCTAAAGCTTAATTACTGAATACCAATATTGTATAATTCACAAATAATTCCCTGGCTGCCTATTGTTCGCTTGTGCCTTTAGTACCATATTATCAAATACCGAAAAGATTATCAGATAGCATGACTGGCTTGCAGATGCTCCGCAGTGCCAGTTATTATCAAACTGCAATGACTTGCCAGTTCATCAAGTGGTGTTTCACTGGCTCTGTAGGAGTATTATTCCACTCTTTGGTTTTCCAAGCCTGATTTACATGTAGTAATAAAACCTTCCCTTCATAATACTATTAATCTCCCAAATTTGAGAGGCAGACAAACTGAGTTTCCTTTGTCTTAAGAAAATATATGCTTTGCCTCTTCAGTTTACAGATTAGTTATCTGCCATCAAATTACTGTAGCCTCAGGAAACAGGAGTTGATCCAGCCTTTCTGCACGGACAGTTTCTGCCCAAGTGTAAACAACTGCAGCTCTACTGACTTTATATTGCAGTCTTTTCCAGGAGGGCTCCATTTGATCCACTTTAATAGTTTGAGAAAATACTTTGGTTTTTTTTACATTAGCTTCTTGAAAAGCCAAGCTGTTTATATGAGAACTTTTGAGTGTCGGTTTTTAGTTAGCTGAAGTAGCGTACACAAAAGGACATAAAACCGACATATCTAACAGTGGAAATTGCTAGAATTGATTTTTGTACCATAAACTGATCTTGTTTTTAGCAATAATCATACTGTGTTATTACATCTAAAGATTTGATAGATACGTGCAGTTTTCTCCCTTTAATGAAAAGCTGTCATCCAGATACTTTTAGCGTTCTGATACTCAGTATAAAAATAACACTGTGGGAAGGACTGGGATTTTCACTGTGAATATATATCCCAGCATCAGACAGGGCAATTAAAATGTTTTGCCTGACAAAGGAAAAAGTGTGAAAACTGGATTGCTACAAAAGCTTTGGAATGCATCAGAACCTTTCAGACTTTGCTGGGCACTTACAGTCTCACCTGGTTAATTGCCCATTCCCAGAAGGGGAGCTTTCAACCCTTACTGTCTTATAATCTTGGAGAGGTGCAGAAGGCTCCATGGAAACTGTTTGCTCCTGTTAGTTTGTTAATGTATAAATGGGAAGCTCAGTTTAGTCATGGCTCTCAAATTCCTCGGGCCAAGTGGTGAGTTCAGAATAGTCCTCATTGTTTTCTGAGTTTCTGGCCTAGATCTGTTACTAAAGTGGAGTGTCTTTAATCCCCCTGAAATATCACATATGGCAGCCACAAGAGGAGTAATATGGTGCTGCCAGCCTGCCCAACAAAGATGGAGTGCTGTGGAACCTCCTTTGCATAGACTTCTCTACTGCTTGGCTTTTTGTACTGACGGGGGTGGCAGCAGCTCAAAGTGTGATCCCCAGCATCAGCCATCAATGGGAGCAGCAGCTTGACTCCTTCTGTGTGCAAGTTGCCACCACAATCAATGCTAGCAGGGCTGCAAGTTCTCTGTCACCAAATGCAAAACCACACACCCTTTGGAAATGGTTCAAGGCTGTTGGGTGCTAGTCTTGGCTGTGACTGTAGCACAGTGGCTTGCATGAGGGGCCAGGCAAGATGAGGAGGTTAAGACAGTGAAGAGACTGAAGATAAAGCTGTTCAAAGCAATTGAGGAGATAAATTATTCTGTTTGTGCCATGATGCTGGCTTCGCAGCCATGGCTTTGCCTAGGGGTTAAGTTTCATTTCCCCTGGTATGTGTTAATAGAGGATGCAGGCTGTCACGTAAGGAGGAGTCTTCTAGTGCCTTCTGCCATGTGCACAGGAAGATGGCTATGTCTTTACACAGTTTTCTAGGAAACTGCAGCAGAACATAACGCAGCACGAAGAGCAGTGGATCAGGGCTTCAGAAATCCCAGACACGCTCCTGCACATGCAGAGCAAAAGTGAGGTAACAGGCTCAGGCAAATCAGATGCTGGGGGCTGTGCAGGGCTAAGCCCAGTGCTCAAACATGTGGACCAAGTGCTGAGTTAACCCTTAGAAAAAGATCCAGTGTTAATGGTGCTGCTACAGTGTAGAGGGAAAGTGCATCAGTAGGGTGTCTCAGAGAAGCCTTGTATTGCTCTTGAATCACATTAAACCTATCTGTCTGTGAACAAAGGCGGTCGGTTTCTGGGGCGACCTACCATTGCCTCAGACAAACGAAAGCAAGGGCTGGAGGAGAAGGCGTTTATGTGCAACTACATAAGGTTGTATTAAGGAGCCACAGCTGGCCACTTAGCTTGTCATTAGCATCTATTGCTGTGTTCAAGTCAGGAAACTAGAGATCTGCTGAGGAAGCCTGAATTAGCAAAATTGTGTGGACAGCTTTGAGATCAGATGCCCAAAGGATTAATGAACTTCTGGAAAAAATGTCTGCTGCCAGACCCATACTAAGCTTTTGAAATTTCAAGATTTGTACCAGCACAGAGCAAGATACGGTCATGGTGTGGCAGAAGCAATAGCCATGTAACCAACTCTCTGCCCTTACAGGCCCTGCTGCAGAAGCTAGGCTGCAAATTCAGTGTTAGAAGTGCTTTAAAATATAGGGTCTGAGCTGGAGTTTGCAGAGATAAGGAGGTGTAATTTTTGGATTATGAAGGGCATGCATCAGTAGCAAAGCTGGAACAGTGTGTTGAATCCTGCTTGCTTGTCTGTTCAGTTGTTCAATTGAACAACTGTTCAGTTGTTAGTTTGTACTTGTACCACTCTGATGGCTTCATGTCTCCACGTTAACACGAGGAACCTTTTACACTTGCTGACCTCTAGAAGCTGCCATAAAGCTGAGTTAATTAAGCTTTGAAGTTTTCAGCCTCAGTAGATGCTGAAGAGCTACCTATATTTAAAGCACTGTGGAAGGAGCACAGTGGTATATTATATAAAGCAACACATCACACAGGTTGATATTCCTGTAGCACCAGTTCCTAGAAATAAATAAATAAGGAGAGCTAGGTTGTTTTTTTTTGTTTGTTTTTTTTGTTTTTTTTTTCTTAGGGGATTTTAACCCTTATTTGAGAGAAGGACTTAAGAATAGGTATCAAGGAGAGTACTTTGGTGGCAGAAGACTTCTTCAGTCACTTTCCCTCTGATTCAGTATCATTGCAACGTGTGGGACTCTTACAGCTGATACTGCTTTGCAGTGCAATGAGTGACAAATACCATTTAGCATATTGAATAGGGGCACTGCCCCTAGCTTAATCTACCTAATGCCCCTGCTGCAAGATATAAATAGATTAAGAGAGAAAATCCAGTAATTTCTCCATTCTCCCACCAGAGCAATACACATTACATGTTCTTTGACATCTAATTGCATTACATGGCAGGGATGCAATAAACATTTAATGGCAGTCACAGTCATCTGTCACTTCCCTTTAGATTGGTAATATTCAGTATGATTTCCATGCTTAACACTACATTTTGAGGGGGAGGAGTATATGAGTAACCCACATCAAAGAAGTTTTGCTTTTAGCTGATTTTTTTTTTATTTAATTAGAGTTAAGAAAAAGGAAGAAATTGAGTACCCAGTGCTCCTGAGGTACCTTAATTAATCCCTTATGAAACCACATTGGGCCTTTAAAAGTCTTGCGCCGGATTTACCTCCAGCATTACTTCAGTTTTGCACAGGTATAATGCCATCATAATGAAACTGGAGTCACATTGGTGAGTTAAGTGCAAATAATTGTGTTTAGGAAAAATGTTTGAATCCCACTCTAGCATGTTACTTAGTATTTCAGAGGGAGGTGCAATGGGTGCTGGGAAGCAACGTGGCTGATACATATTTCAGGACATACTGAATGAAACTGATTTAAACAGCAAATCTTCCTTTCACTTCAATGAGAACAGGGCAGTTCCATCAAAAAAGTCTGTTAAAAACATGGAGACCATTAAATACATTGTTCATGTTGAATACTTTAATTGAAAAGTTACAAATCCCTGTGAACATGTTAATATCAAATTGTATTTTTTTTCCCCCTGGGGCAAGGTGAGGGGAAGATGCTCAGCCACACTTCTTGTAAAGCTGCTCTACCTTGCCTTGTGCAGAGTTTTACCACGTGACAGGTAACTCATTTCGTAGCCAGTGGCAAAAGCCAGCTGTTTCTAAACAGGGAAAACAAAAGCTTTCACACACTTTTTTTCTAGTAGCAGCATTGAGAGGTGTGCTTTTGAATACACAGGGCATTGGCCTTATTAAATAAAGTGAAACTACACTGATTAGGAAGTGTCCTCTGATCTAAAGCTGTGCTCTTCACACCAGTGTTTTTTCTAATTTACTAGATAGCCATGAAATGTTAAAATAAATATTCCCAAGAGAGGTAAGAAGAAAGCATAAACCGCCACACCGTAACAAAGTTTGTGTGAATTAGAAGGATTATTAAGGCAGCTAGGAAGGCACTGGTTTATTCCAGGCAGACCACCAGCATGTCCTCATCTGGTGAAAACTTCCAGCCAGTGTGAATTTGAGCCAAACAGTAGCCTGCAGGTGACAGTCTATGTAGCCCATTAACAGTCTCTGGAGGCCTGTAATCCTGCAGCTGAGCCCGTTTCTTACTCTTTCTGACAGCTCAGTTCGCGTTTGCATTTGCATTGCTGTGTTTGCAGTTGGCAAGCAAATTGGGGAGCAACCATGCTCTGCTACGTCATTTTGGTCCCGAGCAGCCAGGCAGTTTACCTTCTCCAGCTTCTCCTGTTGATCCCGGGAAAGATTGCTTTAAGGTTTTGTCTCTTTATTTTTCTTGGTGCTTGTAGAGAAAAAGAAGGGAAGTGGGATTTAGTATTCTTGCTTGTTAGAAAGTGAGAGGGGGACTTCTAAGGATCTTTCACCATGGGATGGAACAGGCAGAACAGAAATTCAGCACTGAACTACTCTGTCCTAAAAGGGCCTCCTAGAAATTATGCTCAGCAAGGATGAAATAGAGTGTGTGTGTGCATGCAGAGATTCACTTATTGATAAATTCACCTCTGTAATTTGCCAATGAGTTACCTGCTGTGTGGTACTCTGGGCTTTTGCTAATTTGACAAGGTCACTTCATGTGGCACTATCTGCAATACAAACAATTACCAAAGGTGGCAAGGCAGCTTTTCTTGTATGAATCACTAAATAATTAACTTCTGTGTCACTGAAAAAGTATCCTAGCTACTGTTTGTGTCTTTCTCAATCAATATCCCCAGACAGAGTATCCATGTCCTTTATCCCCCACAGGAATGACTAAACCTTTCCAGCAGTTCCAAATCACTCAGTTAATGGGCACAAGAGCACAGACCTTAATTGTCCCTGACACCAACACAACCGCTTTTCTTCCTTGCATATCAGTACTATACATCTCTGTCAGAGCAGAGGCAAATTGAGTTATGAAAATGCTAAGGCTGGTCTCAGAGTGTGTTACATCAACTTGGGAGCTGCCGTGATTCTGCTAACGTACGCGGGATTTTAACATCCCTCTTAAAGCAGTTACTTGTCATTCATTGTTGAGGTTGTCTACATTTGGCTGCTAATGAAGTTGTGTGATACTGTTTCGGCAAAATCTTCCCAATTTCAAACTTTTTTACGACAAATCCCTGCCCAGTTTTCATGCCGGGAAGCGGGAGAAGACAAAACAGAAGGCACAGAGCAACGACAGCACGCGTTTAAATAAAAATAATAATAATAATAATAAAAAAAGAAGGAGGCAGCGTTTGGCAGTTTCTATTTCCCACACAAACCCCTCCGAGCAGCTCAGCCCGCGCAGCTGCAGGGAGGTCGCCCTCTAGTGGCCGCGCCTGGCGGCGAGGCCGCCCCGGAGGAGCCTGCCGAGGTCGGCGCTGCGGGGCTGGGGCTCCCCGCCCGTGCTCTCTCTGGGACGTGTAAAATGCGGGGCTAACAACCCCTGTGAGTGGGGAATGTGGCTGCCCAACCGTTGTGCTGAATTTGGGGATGGGAATGTGTTCTACACCATCCCTTGTTGACCACTGAAGCAGAAGTGTGTGCATTGATTTAATTTTCTATTGATGAGATAAAATTTTACTTAACTGAAAAGGTGTCTAGGATTGCTGCCTGTCTGTGCAACTGGGATTTTGTGGTCTGAGGTACCAGGAGCTTTGTTTTTACAGGTAACAGGTCTTTGAGAAGTCTTCTACAACTAATAGCAGAAAGGTATTTTGAAGCTATATCTAGATGAGTAATATGTTTGTCTTTTTCGTCCTGTTCCCTATTTAGTGTATAACAGTGTATGATTTAACACAAGGCAGCTGCCCCCCTGCCGACCCCTCTTACCCCTACTGCAGCCACTGCTGAA
>NW_009951982.1:2256515-2268587 GCF_000747805.2 Chaetura pelagica | reverse complement strand
TGAACCACAAGAGTACAGCTGCAGTGGGGGGTATGGTGCTCCCAAAACACACAGTAGTCCACATGCATCCCCTCAAGCTGCTTTCTCCCCATCTGCATGGCTCTGCTTTTCTTTGGAAGTGTCTGTATTTATGAGTGACAGTGGGAAGATGTCTGCTCTTACATCCTGGCTTGAATATTCAATTTTGTTGCAGGTCTGTTATTCTGCTTCAGGCCTCGTTAGAAGTTTTGATAGAAGTGTGTGCATATAAATATAGTCATTAACACATTTATTATTTGCAAATTTACACTTAACTTTGGCTATTAAATAAACAAATGGGAACAGTCTGTACAAGTATTACTAAACTGCCTGAAATATTCATTCAGTCAGGTCTTGCAGTGGTGTAAACTGCTGTAACCACATTCAAATCAATGTTACCATGTCATTTAGAGCCATTTATATACTGTGGCCAGATTTTCATTATTTGTTAATCATTTGAGGAGGAAGTTTTATTTATTCCTTTGAGGACGCAGATAAGCCTAGATCTAAAGCCAAAGTGAAACAGCCTGTCACTAATTTGATGTATAATAAATATCTCAGCAGCATGTATAAAAAACTCTAGCCCCTGGAAATAATGGTGGTTTGTTGTTGTTTTTTCTTAACACAAAACCGAATATTTGTATAACATACAAAGTGCGACTCCATCAAAAATAATGAAGTTTTTGTAAGCTGTTTACTTACTGTGAGAAGGCATAAAGGATCATGTTGGAGAAGTGCAGTGTAGAGGAGCATTGGGTAGAGGTTACTCAGCATCACTGTTGACCGGCCAGCCCAGAAGGGAAGACCAAAAAGCAGAAGAGGGTGCTTAGCTTGGCACCTGCTGGGACTACCGTGAGGGTGACGGGTCAGTCCCATGTCAGTATGTAGAGAAAGACTCATCTCTTCTGCTCATTTTAGATGTTCTTAGAAATTAAATATATGTATATTTATATGTATAGGCACACACACACATATATGCAGTAATGCAGAATGCACAGATTTAGAAAGTGTTTTCCATCCTACTGCAGTAAAAATGGAGTTTTGTTATTTGCACCATGTTTGACAGTATGCTTTGAATGCAATATCAGCAAATGCTCAAGCCTTTGCATCCTTAAAGGAAGCAGCTAATTCTTCCTTTCCATGGCAAGGCAGGGGAAGCATAATTGCCCCTCTGTTACGGCAGTAGCCCCCATCTTGCACACGTTTAGTGTCGTGGAGCACTCACTGCAGGGCAAGACTTGGCGTCCAGGCTTAAAGGATTCTTGCATGGACAACCATCCTATCCTGGGAGTAAACCTACTCAGGCCTAGGGCTTGGCAAGGCAAGGATGGAACACTTCAACCACCAGGAAAGCTGGTGATAAAAACTGGAAAGCTCACTGGGTGTTCCATGGCTGTGCAATGCAGACAGGATCCAGATTTTACATGTCTAATCTGCAATGATTTGGGCGTAGAGAGACTGTTGGCTTTTCTAGACCTGCTCTGCCTAGCAGCAAGCATCCTCTTGCTATGCTGCACTATCAATCATTACCTATTCATCTGAAGCCGTCAAGAGTCAGCTGCTTGGTCCTTTGAGTGTTCTGCCTTCCTTTAATGAATTCCTAAATAGCTTAAAAGTTTATTTGTAGATGTAGTAGCCTGTGCTATCCTAATTTCTGTCTGCATGTTTGTAAAATCATATGTCAGCAGCCACCAGCATTTGGAATCATTGCAACATATTTCAATTATATCCCTTTGATGATGGTAAAGACTGCTTAAGAATGAAATAACAGCCCTGCACTTAATGCAATCAAAGTTTCCTCAAAACTAGTTTATATCATCATCATTCATTCAATATGGTTGCAAACATTTTGTATAATGCTATTAGAGTAACTTACCAGTGAACAATACAAGTTAATATTGATTTTAATACACACAAATGATTCCTTAAATCCCCAAATGCTTACTGAAAATTTCACTGTAGCCTTATAAAAGAATTCATGGGTGTGAGCTGGATAGCATAGATAGCATTCTTCCATTCCAGAATATAACCAGATATATGGCATAGTAGTTTATCTTACCAACCCTCCAGGTAAACATATTCATGCCTCTATAAATATTTGACATATTTATTTATTCCATCTCCTCTCTTTTTTTTTTTTTTTTTTCCTTCCAAAGAAGATCACACAAGTGTGTTTTTAAGGCTCTGTCTGCACTGGTAAAATTAATAAACTGATTCCCAGGATTAGCAGTGATAGGAGTCTTGGTACTGACAATGCTGTGTGCCTACTTTTGACACCACTTCACTGTAACGATAACCAGTTGTGTTGAGTAGCAATGGGATTTTCTCCACCTGACCTCATCCTCTAACCTTGTGTCAACTGTTTTAAGTTCTGAGATCATATAGGAACTGTGTTCTCAGTAAGTTAAACAGTGAGACATGGAGAGGAGAGATCTGTAGTTCATTATGAAAGTGCTAACAGAGTTGGTTATTAGTTGTTTAGGTTTTTAAGAGATCTGAAAGTGCACTTGCACTTTAAAAGCCAAAGAAGATTAGTTAAATTAAAAAAAATAAGAAAGGGTACTCAGAAGGGAGATCAGAGACATAAGAGGGTGATGCCAGCAGGATGGAGATCCCACCTTCCAGACCAGATCCACACAGATCAACTGGGTCAACTGGAAAGGGAAAACCTCTTCACTCTATTGCCCCTCACTCTCCTTGCTGCAGCTGGTGATTTTACAAGATACGCATAAGCTGGAGATGAGAATGCACAAAGAACTCATTTAAGAACAAAAAATCACTTTATTATTTTATTGTATCATTGTTGCAACAACAGTAGGCACTAATACATATAAGTTACTAGTAAAGTAGGTTAGATTTGAGTTGATGACCAATGGTGAAAAATTCTGTATGTGACCCACGTTCCCTGGAGCGATGCCTTGCCCTTTCCTCTCTGTGGTCATTAAGCATAAGTTATGTTTTTATCTCTCCAGCTTATGCATTAAGTGCTAGGGGAAGGAAGATACAGAAGGTATACAGAAGAATAAGGTACACCTTACTCTGAAACTGTAAAAACTCACTAATTGTGTGCAGCTTTATATTTTCTTGGTTTTTATCTAATGTTTTTAAGTTGGAGTTTGCTGTGCAAGAAAGACTTGGCACCCAGGCTGCAATGTGAAATCACAAGAAAAAGTAGTTCTTGTTGCTGTCTGTTTTTACTTTTTTTCCAGCATGAGAGATACAAAGGGATCAAGACATACTGATATTTAAACTACTCATGTCCAGAAAGCACTGTGTCTTAGCTTTAGGCAGCAAAGGAAGTATGAGTGCAGGAACTGCTGGTGACTCTCTGGTCTTCTCTCTCCCTCCTTTCCTTTCTGAAACCTTGATTGTTTGGTCTGTTGCCCCTCTGTTTTGCACTGATTGACACGTGGAGAGTTGTTTCCCCTGCCCAGAGGAAGGGGGAGCGTGGTCCCAATGGCTCGTTCCCATTGAATTCAGTAGAGAAGGTGGATTTGTATCTCGTGCTGCGTTTAGTCCACCCATTGTCACCCTTTCTTCTCCTTGGGTGCCAAGGCAGGGTGTCAGCTGGCTTAGCAGCATGGCACACCTCTGTGCGCAGCACTTGTGTGGGCACACCCTGAGCCCCACTGCAGCCTGTGCCTTAAAGCACAAACTATTCCACTCTGAAAATTGCTTTGAGACTGTAAATTGCTTTTTTGATCCTTTGGGATGATAAGTGCTATATCAGTGTATTATTATTATTATTATTAATGACAATAAATTATTCTTGAGGCAGCGTGGCTGCTTCTCTTCCTATGGAGCAAAATGAGCTTCCCCGTAAGGACACCCAAAATACAAAATACTGACAGATGAGCCTGGTGCCTGAGCAGCTTGATGTTCCACCACCGTGCTAGTTTTTTGCTCACTGCAAATGCCATGAAAGGAGATGTCCTGAAGAGAAGCAGCACAGTTCTGCTAGAGGTATGCACCCAGGCGGCGGGGCTAGTGCCAGCTCACCAGGAGCCTTCGCTGAGAGCCGGCTGTACCAACACCCTCTTTGAGAGGCTGACTGAAGTCCTGGCTCAGTGGCTGAAGTGTTTCCACCGTTTGCTTTTGTGGGATCGCTTCCAGTTCCTTTGAATCGGCCTCTTGTTTCCTGGCCTGTGCATGGGCCCGTGGCACTCCCCAGGCCACTGCCGCTCGCTTGCACTGCTTGGCTGGGGGGTTGTTTGGGGCCAGCGAGTGATTCAGAGTCAAATTTCAGTAACAGAAAAAGCAGCCGTTAACTCCATCACCAGCTTTTGGCAACACCCTTGGCTCCTGTTTTTTTCTGAATACTCAAGTTCATTACTGCGAGTTCAAGAAAGAAGCAATAAGCCCCCATGTTGTAAACACTAGAGAAAGTTGTTTTTTCTTACCCTGCCATTGACTTTTAAATATTCAGGATTTATTGCTTTGAAAGATGTTCTGTGCAAAGGCATATTTCAAAAGGCAGAGGGGCTGATGGTGCTTAACATGTGTTCTGGCATTTTGGGAGCTCTGTTAACAAAGTAAGCTTCACAAATAAGTATTTCAGCCAGGAACAATAGAGATGTTCAGCGTGACAGATCTTTGGCCAGGCACGAGTAGGAACAGTGTTGCACAGGCCTGAGAATGGAAGTGGAGGGATGACAAGTCACATAATGGCTGATTTGTGCAGCAGTTCTTTTCCTTCTGTTTTTATAGTGAGAGGCTGTGGCAAACCATTTTGTGCCAGGGAGCCTGTTTTCTGAAAGAAACTTGGACACTGTGGAGAAAAATAAAGCAAAAAAACCAGTTGTGTGCTATCCCCCAGCCACTTCATACCAAGTTTTTCAAGGCTGAACTAAAGCCAAATCATGAAAAGGTTTCTAATTGTTTACTGTAATTTTATACAAAAGGTGTTTATTTACTAATCTGAGAAAAAAACGAGGTGAGAAGGCCAAAAAACCCACAAAAAAACTGCCACCAACTTTTTTTCTTCCTACAAAACCTAAAGAGAATGAGGTTGCTGATGCTTTGGAAAGAGAGGGATGGAAAGGGTTCAAGGGAGGTAGCATTGGGTTTATCCAGGTCTAGCACAGAGACATCTGACATCATGGCAAGTGTTCCTAGGTGGTCTTGCATTAAAGTTGCTGCTAAAAAGTAGCCCAGGGAGTGGATGTCCACTGGTCAGCGAGGCCATGACCCTGAGGCACAAGGTCTCTGGCAGCAGCATTGTCTGAAGGGGGACTCAAAACCCCCTTCCCTGTGTCTCTGCCAGATGGGTTCAAAACCCCTCATGAAGCTGGTATTGATGCCAAGGCTGCTGTACTCTGCCAATTTGGCTTAGGTGTGTAGAGCCCCTAGTTGCTTACTCATGTTTTCATGGGTAGTGAGGTAGTTCTTGGCCCTGCATGTGCACGTGTCCTGTTTTCACACCCGTGTCCAGGCCTTTTCCAGGAGTGT
Source organism: Chaetura pelagica (assembly GCF_000747805.2). Lineage (NCBI taxonomy): Eukaryota > Metazoa > Chordata > Aves > Apodiformes > Apodidae > Chaetura > Chaetura pelagica. The sequence goes on along the minus strand of NW_009951982.1, from coordinate 2,263,121 downwards.
GGAGATGGCTAGCTTTTTAATGGCAAGTTCACAATAAGCTGCTAAGACTGTCCTTCTGGATATACTTTTTTGACAGTCTAAAGGGAAATAAGTGCAGTCAGTACTCTGAGAGATCAGGAAAAAATGTTCTGGACAACAGAAAACTCTTTTTTCCCTCTTTAGAAGGGTGAAGAATTCAGCACCCGCAGGCTTTGGCTGCTGGGGGTCTGCTTGGGACGATTTGGTAGGAAATACTTTTGGAGGGTTTGGTGGAGAGAATTACAGCTGAAAAACATAATTTTTCTAAAAAATGCTAGAAAAATGATAAAAGGAAAGTCCCTTTTATCCAAGCCATTGAGTGGCAGCACTGGCAAGAAGAAAAGGTTTGGGTTTTATGCGCCCTTTTTTCCTTTCCTTTCCATAAATGTATGTATGACTTTTCAAATACATAAACACACATTTTTGATCCAGCAAATGGTGAGCTAGGCACTACTGACTCTGTACCTATGTTGGCTAGGGCAGGAAGGGGAATAATGAGAAGAGAGAGAAGCATTTTCTTTTCCATAAAGCTGAGATCTCTTGTCTGAAGAGAGGTCTGTGAGTTCAGCATCTAGGCAGCGTTCACATCTTCTAGGAGTTCGGAGCATAAGTAAGATAACAAGGGGAGGAGTTATGAGCTCTCCTGGACCTGTTTGGAATTGTACATATGGCAGATTTTGATCCTGGGCTCAGATGTATCAGATGTAGCACTGTGTGTGTATGCCTTTGGAAGATGCTAATTTGGAAAGCTAGCCTCCTTAGTTTTACAAGATGTTGTTGTGGATGGTTGTAAATTATGGGAATAGTATGGATTGCTGTAGCTGTTGTTGTTTGGTACCAGTGTAATCTAATATAAACAGACAGAACTGGTATGATTTTAGTCTTATAGGCCAGATTCTTCATGGGGTTGCTCTGTTTTAACTTTCAAGGACAAGAGGTAAACCCCATAGGAAATGCAGCTTACAAGATGCAATAACATCACAGAAAATGTAAATATAATAAAAAGACTAAACCACACTAACTACACCACATTTTGATTGTGGTGTTCTTCATTCATAATGAGCCAGAATTTAATGTCCGTTGCAACAAAACGTGCTTAAAAATATTAGGTTAGCATACAGGTATTTGCAGTGTTCATCAATGGAAGAACATAGGTCCAAAGAATTGGTGTTATTATTGAAGACTCTAAACTAGACCTCAGGGACAATGAAGGCTTCGGATTTGCATGGATGATTTTTAAAACATTTTTTTTTGAGAATTGACTGTAATTGTCCTCCACTCAGATGAGGAGTAGTGAATGGCCAGGGACTACATTTCTTTTTGTCTCTGCTTTACTTGTTTTTAAATGAGACAAAAATAAAGGAACCATTTATCTCTTTTTGCAGAGAACAATTTAATGTAACTTAACAAGAGTATTAACTGAATAGGGACTGAAAATTATAATGATAAACTAGACAACTAGGAATCTATTAGTGTGGAAATGTGTGTGTATGTTGTTTTTTGGGTTTTTTTAAAGGATGAGCTACACAGTCAGTCTAATAATTAGGAAATCAAGAGCAAAAGAGAAGTCAGGCAGAATTGTTCTACTTGGGTGGAAGCAAACATATGGGATAAGTTGTATAGCAAAGCTATCAAGACCAATATGTGAGTTGCAGAGAGATAAAGAGGGTGATGTGTTTATTGTGAAGGGGGAGAGGAAGGGGGGATGGTTCTGAAGACACAGAAACAGATGCAAGTAAGGAGGGAGATGAAATAAATTTAAAAGGGATAAACTGGATCCTGTGGGCATAGCATTCTTTTTCTGGTGTAATGAGTTTGTACACACCTATAACGTAAGGGAGAAAATAATTTTTACATTGAAGTCCCAATTTAACTAGGTGCTTTTAAAAAATAAAGGAGCACATATATGGACATTTTTGTTTTTCTTGTAGCTACTGTTTCAAGGAGTTTCATTTCACTTTCATCAGATCATTGTTGGACTCCCATGACAGGGAATTCAGAGGACTTGTGTATTTTATATCAGTGAGTGAGTAGGTCCTTGTGCAGTGCTGCCCAGCTCTCTAAAGTCAGTGGGTGTCCTACTGGAAAAAAGCTGATGCTGTGATTCTGGTGCTTCAGCAACGATAGCAGCAGAGGCAGAAACCATATAAGGAGAGTGTAATCTTCACAGTTCTCTGCAGGTAGAGGGCTCAGCCCTGCCCTAAGATACTGGCTCTGCTGGCCTTGGTGAGACTGCACAGGAGATGGGTAGACAGCCTGCACAGCTTAGAAATTGAGCATCCTTGTGACATAGGGAATTAATTGTAAATGGGCTCTACTCTTCCAAGAACTGGTCAGGATGCTTGCTTTTTTCCTTCCAGTTCCAGGAAAAGTACTGCCTTTCTTTGAATGAGAATTTGAATGATCTAAGCACTGCCAGGGTGTCCAGCTTCCAGTCCTTCCCCTTCCCTGCAAAATCGACCTATTCTGGGAGACAGCTCTGATCACGAAGATAAGGTGTTTTGTGAGAAACCATCCCCTGCCCCCCAGAGTCTGCTTTGTGAAGTGTGCTGAAATGAAGAGCAGAAGGACAGATTCTTTGGTCTAAAGTGATAGTGAGAAATAAAGGAAGCCTGACCTGAGATCACTTAAATTTTGGCTCTGATCACAGAGATCCAAGGTCCAGGGTCTGGTCTTTCCTCCCCTTCCCGTCCCCCCTCCCCCCTTGTGAATTCCCCTCCATGTGAAACAATCCTGTAAGTCTGATAGCTGGTCTGTAGGTATCCTGGCAGTGAGACATGCAGCCTAGAAAGATTGTCTGCTGCTTTGCATCAGAGCCCTCTTTATTTTGTCATTCAATGTTCCACATAACATTAATCTTTGCATCCTCTCAGGTCTCAGATATTCCTGGTTTCTTGAGCCAAAAGTGAAGCTAATAATTAAGGTCTCCAATAGATTGTTTGCTAATATAATGAAGAAGTGCATAATGGATAACACAGTGTAGAAGATTTTTCACTTTTAAGATTGTCTTTTTAAAAGATTGATAGCAAATACCATATTTGAAAAGTTGTGGGAAGCCATGAGTTGGAAAAGCCACCCCTAGTTATGAACTGGTCCCAGCCATGGTAGAATTTAGTCTCTTGTCTTTAAAAAAATTCTCCTGTTTCCCAAGGAAAAAAAATAAAATCAATAGTCTGTTTGTTTCTACATCTGCTGAAACCATTTTCTATTAGATGACGTGTGAGTAATGATTAATTAGTTGCTTTTGTTTCAGCTTTAAGATTTGAGCAAGCAACGGTGGGAGGAGGGGGTTTGTGAGCTGGTTTCATGCCAGGGATTGTCATTCATGTGGTTGACAACTCTATCTTGCTAGAAGGCCATATAATAATGTATTTCAAAATAAAAAGTCGGTTAAAGGGACATTCATCACTTTGAGAGCATGTTCAAAGCAAGTGTCAGGCATGTAATTCAAGAGTGCTTCAAAGTAGGGCTCCTGAGGGAAGAATGAATGGGAGAGGAGTGCAGCTAATACTCCTTGTGTCCTTCCCTACCTAACTTTTCCTAAGAGATGTGGCTTTTCATCTCCATCTCAACAGCTTCAGGGTCAGTGTTACTGACCATGCCTGTGCCACCCTTCCTCAGATACAAAGGGACAGCGCAGATCACACTCATGTGGTATTTTCACACTTGAAATGGCTTCATTAATGTGACATCAGTATGAGATAAGCAGTGGGTCTGAAGTCTGCTTGCCAGCTGGTATCCTGCGGGCCCATGGTAAGTGAAGGCAGCAGAAGCAGTGATGTGGCTCTGTTGATTTGAGAACAGCAGCTGTTGCATCCCTGAGTCACTTACACACTTCTGCTTTAGAGCCCTTTCTCATTCTTGATGGTTGCCTCACTCTCTTGCTCCTACCACTACAGCTGCCGTTCAAAGGTGAAGTTTTGGGAGCCTGATACAAACCGGTGGTGGTTCACTGTGGCCTTGAGACCCTACTCACTGGCCTGGGATCTAGCCACAGTCATGTGAGTGTTAGGAGGGGTACTTGAGTCCTTCAGCAGACTGGGTGCTTTTATACTTTCTGAATAAGAAAACGGAGTGAAACTAGCACATGCTAAATTGCTTGTAATGCTGGTTGAGGATGGCTTTATCAGTTCTTGTCTCAGAAGTCTTGCCTGGTAGTCTTGCAAGTTTTTCCATTATGTGGCTTTAGAGTTAACGTAAAGATATTATTTCTCTTATCTTGCTGTTTCTGTGCGACATGCCTGCCATTAGGGGTCTCTGCCTGGGCAGACCCTTCCGCTATTCTGTGTCAAATGTGTATTTTGGTCTTGCCGGGATCTTATCAAACATCTCCATTGAGGCATAGGAGCCAGTGGGAGTCTTAAACACAACTTCTCTTGATCATATTAGGAATAGTAATGCATTCTTGACCCATTTGTGCCTTAAATGGAATGCTGGTTTTGGAAATTCTTGTCACTTTGTGCCCTGGCAATTACTGCTTGTCAATGTTGCTGGGAAGAAGTCTTAAATGATTCCTGTATGGTATCCACATACCAAAAATGTCTGATGACTGCAGACAAGAGGATCAAGGTGCTATCAGTGAAACTACAGGGTTTTTTCACCTTTAGATAGCTGGCAAATTAAAATTGCTCGCCAGTTTCTTAAAGAAGGAAGCGTTAGGAAGTGTTAGCTAGAAGTGTTCTGCCTGACAGCATTAATTTCCTATTCATATCATTAAAGGAACATTTTTGGAGGGACCTGTAAATTACAGCATGCTCGCAGCACAATAATAGCTTCAGGAAAAACATGTAATAGCTCTCCTTAATCAAAATAAGGGCAAGTTGTTTATCCAGCTGAAGAGCTGAGGATCACCAAAGCATGATTTTCTGTTTTTCACACTAAACAATGGTACAATTTTTTAACTATGTTTTAAGAGAAATATGGGCATATTTTAGTAAAGTACATACCTATTTGGTTATTTGTTCTGAACATGTTTGTTCCTTTTTTTATTCCTGTGTTGGTCTCCCTGTCCATGTCTTTCCTTGTTCGTGATACGTCAGCCAAAAAGAAGCAGCATCAAACTGTTGGGTAAAATAAAATTATGCTGCTTTGGGATGATGTGGCAGATTTCATTATTGTTTAGATAAAAGCTGGTGATAAAACCTCTTGCCAGAGCTGAATGATTCTTGTCTTAGTCATGTAATAGATCAGGTGGGAGTTTCTGCTGGCACTTGTTCTGTGATGCTCCAGACCAGCCTGCTTTAACTCTATAAATGTAAATAATCAGCACAAGGTAGAAGGAGATCAGAATTAGACCACTGATTCTAGTGGGTCTTTTCAGAGAAGGGTGGATGCGGCTTGGCTGGCCATAGCTAGGACTGTGACATTGAGATACCAATATTGTATCCCATAGGTATTTAAAAAACAAAGTTAATTTAAAATTAATATGGCAAAAATTAGATTATTTTGTTATGGGGTACCATTTTCCTGCTTAGCTTTGCCTATGTCTGCTTTTAATTGGGTACTAGAGAGTTTGTACTGTGGAGGTATGGTTCCTCTTGCATTGTGGTCTCTGTACTTTGCAATAAAGAACAGTTTTATTCTGCAGCCCTTAGGTTTAAATAAGCCTGAGAACCTCAGTTTACCACAAAGGGTTTAATTTTCATTATAAATACATTTTTAAAAGGAAAATAATTTAAATAAAATAGAATAAATAAATTTTTGAAATATCACAGCTATTTAGTATCTTTAATCCCTTGCTTATTATTTGTGTACTTGTGAGGGCTGGCAGTATACCACAGCAATTCTTATTACCTCCCAAAATCTGGATGCATGTGCTCTTTTCTAAAAGACTTAAGACAAAGTAAATCTAGGGGCTATTTTTTGAAAGTTAAATATATGGAGTTCATTTTTTGGAGTATATACTGTCTTGGATTTTCAGAAATGCAGGTGATTTCTATTGGTAAATTTGAAGTGTGGTGGTTGGGTGGTGGTGAGAAGGGTCTTGAGGGGATGGGGCTGGACTGTGGTCTTACAAGTTGCAGATTCATGAGCACCTGGCTTTTCCCTTAAAGGCTCTGTCAGCATTTCTAGTCTGACTGTGTAGACTCCCCTGGAAAAGGACAAAATAACAGGCATCTCAGTTTGGACAAAATGAAGACTGGAAAGCATATTCAGATTGATGTGTACCTTTCAGTTGGCTTTCTTGCTCTGGTCCAAGAAATGTATTTACAGCTCACAGCATGGCAAGGAGGAGCTGGAGCAAGAGCCAGGGCCTCTCTATAGCCCTGTTCAGGACACTCTTCATGTCATGGAAGAGGGCAGGAAAACTGTGATTAACCACAAAAACAGGGCAGAATCTGGTTGGAGGTGTGTGACTAGTGGAGTCCCTCAGGAGTCAGTACTGGGACTGGTGTTGTTCAACATCTTCATCAACGACCTGGATGAGGGTATAGAATGTACCCTTAGCAAGTTTGCTGATGACACTAAGCTGGGAGGAGTGGCTGACACACCAGAAGGCTGTGCTGCCATTCAGAGAGACTTAGATAGGTTGGAGAGTTGGGCGGGGAGAAACATGATGAAATTCAACAAGGGGAAGTGTAGAGTTTT
>NW_009951982.1:2245069-2255816 GCF_000747805.2 Chaetura pelagica | reverse complement strand
TTTACTGTAAGAGTGACAGAGCACTGGAACAGGCTGCCCAGGGAGGTTGTGGAGTCTCCTTCACTGGAGACATTCAAAACCCACCTGGATGCGTTCCTGTGTGATGTACTCTAGGTGACCCTGCTCTGGCAGGGGGGTTGGACTAGATGATCTCTCGAGGTCCCTTCCAACCCCTAAGATTCTATGATTCTATGATTCTATGAAAATACACTTTTCAGCACTAGTGGCTGACTCTACTAATAGTGGTGTCGATGCACATGGGGAGGAGAAGAATGAAGAAATAACAGAAAACCATAAAGAACACGAACATCCCCCAGAAGTAGCTCTTTTTTTCTTAGATATGTGAAGTATGGCATGTAGTGCTCTCTTGCCTATATTGCATTCTCCATCTGGCTGGTTACTGAAAGATCAGATTCTCCTGGGGTTTTCTGAGTTATTTACTTTAATATTCTGCCTTTTATAGAAAAGATTATCTTACAAACTGGATTCTCTATAGTGGATAGATTTTTATGGTTTAATCCTGTTTTTGATATCTAATTATATTTTTTCCCCTTGAATTTAATATCATTTCCCCTGACACATATATAAACATGCACAGGATGTCATGTCTTATTTTTTTTTGCAGAGATTCTTTTCTTACCACACTTAATTGAGAAATAGCTCCTATGGGATTCAGAGAATTGTTCTATACCTCCAGCCTAGGGATCGAGAAATCCCTGTGCACCTTGTTCCCTTTAAATGGGGACTACAGACAAAGCCCAATTAATACAGAGGGAATCCTTTCATTGATTTCAGTTATCTCTTGGTCAAGCTGTCTGTCTTTTATGCTTCATTGTCATTATCACTGAGCACATCACAGTACACATATTTCTGCATGTGAGGTAAGGAAGTGATAGTCTTTCCACTTATTGATGAGGATTCTAAGTACAGTGAGAAGTGCTTGATCTGGCAATTCAGGGACTGAATTCAGCAATTGAAACCCTGGTTTAGATTAGTCCCAACGCATTGTCAACAAAAGGCCCTTTCAAGTTGCAGTAGGTGCTGATGGATGTATCTTTTATGTAGATGATGCAGTTCATGGGAATTAGTATGGAAGCAGTTCTGGGAGTACAGCTTGGGATTCAGGATCCAGGACTAGGCATCCTTCTGGGATGACAGCCTTAAGTGAGAACAACAAGTAGGCTTTCACTCTCTCTCCCTGCTTTTTCTCCTGAGTACACACTCAACATGATGCTCAGTGGCATATTTGCATAAGAGTAAAACCCATGCCACACAGAATATTGCTTGGTGGCTGTAAGATTCTTATGAGAGATTATGGATCTGAGTTACCTGAAACTGAACCTGGGCAGTGAATGACCAGTGACATATTGTTCTGCTTTGTTCCTGTGAGATTTCTCACAAGATGCTGGCTCTTCATAAGAGCATTCAGGGTCAGAAAGCCATAAACTGGCAATTGTAGGTGTTTTGTTTGTTTATTTGTTTTATTTATTTTAGTCAGAAGGTAATTAGTTGGTCTTCAGAATGGCTGATGACAGGATGCTTTGATTTGCACTGGAGGACATGCTTAGGATGGAAGGAAGAAGATAATCCAAACTGTAGCCAAAGCAAAATAGCTGGAGCTTTGTCAGCCCTGGTGTCACTCCAGGGCTTTCTTCCTCTAAGCCACCCATCACACCCACTAGTACAGTACTGTATAATATGGGGAAAGATTGATCTCTTCTTGTTTATGTATTTAATTTTATGCAGGAAAATAATGGTGTGGGGTTTTTTTCTTTAATTTTTAAGACATCCATGTAAAAGTTCCCATAGTACCTTAGGCAAGTCACAGAGAGATTTAAAGCAGAAAGCCTGGGACTGTGTTTAGTCTTCCCATTAGGCTGAAAAGGGTTTAGATTTCCACTGATTGACCACTGAATCCTCCCTTTCTCCCTCCCCCCACCAGCTCCACTTCTCTGGCCCAGATCAATGTCAGTAGTTAAATGGATCGGTTATTTGAAAGCTGTCTGTTGACCTTTCCTTCATGATTGATTGCATGAAAAGTGCACAGGAGTGTGGCTTCCAGCTAGGCGAGCAGTCACTGCTGACGGCTCTCTTTCACCACTCCCTATAGCCCACTAGGATTTCCCACAGAGGAATAGGCTGCCTGCAAAAATGTTGGACCAGAGAGTGCTCTCAAGTAACCATAATGAAGCTGAAAGCCAGCTCTAGTCTTCCTCAATGGCTGAGAGGAATTATTTATGAAGAGGAGACCAGGGATGAGTGGTTTACTGGCCTTCAAAACGCTTCCTGACCAGATGTCTGGAATTGGAGAGCCGCGAAAGCCCTGGGTGGCAGTTGCCTGTGGGTGTTTGCAGGTGTCCTACCAAAAACTAAGAAAGAGGACAAAAGCAGGGCCATCTGACGCTCTCAGGTGCTCACACCAGCACGCACTTGCCATCTCATGTGCTCACCATCTTGCACACGTGTTGTCCTAGCCCGGAGAAATAATTAACTTTTCTATCTTTCAATATACATTTGAAATACAAAAACAGCCTGCAGGAGCAGATGCACAGAATTAGTCTTTGTGCAACTCTTCTTTCTTATGTTTTCCCAGCCTAAAACTAATGCTGTCAGAGCTTTAATTTGCTTTAAATCTCCTGTAACCAATTCCATGGTAACAGGTTTTGATTTCTGGCATATGGAACATTTTTAGTTGCTCCTGATTGTTAGCATTATGAATAATAAACCCACCTTTTAACTCTTAAAATAAAGTTTGACAGTGCAGTAAGCGACATTCTGTTTTCATAGAAGCAGAGAATACAAATTACCCTAAATCAGGTAATGGGAAGCTGATGTATGATGATTATGTTGTTTCATCACCCAGTTTTTAGTAGGTTGTGCAGGATTGGTAATTCGCTGCGTGATCTCCCTTTTAAATCACTTTCTTAATAAACGTGTAACAACACCAGCCTGATGTAGGGCACAGCATGACTCTATGCTTAATCTATATTTTACAAACCAGAAATATACCACAAGTAATAAGAAGGTTCATTATGTCAGTACTTTATTCTGAATATCAGGGAATTGCTCTTTGTAGAGTGTGGGTGGGGTGACATAGTGAGCTGGAGAGGAGGGTGGAACAGGCTAAGAATTGGGATTTCTGGTGATAAATACCATGTATCAAAGATTAGGCTGGTGCATGAAATTACTGTTGTGACTTAGGCTAATGGTGGGTGCTGGTCAAATTGGCTGTTAGAACAAAGGTTATTTATTTTTTTTAATGACAATTATTTGCCATCAGCTGGCTTCTCTGTTGCCCATCAGTTCTATTCAGCTCTAGTACTACCAGGTGGTCCCGCTGAAGGGGTAGCCTTAGCCCTTCACAAACAGTGGAGAAAATATCTTATGGAGGAGCTCTAAAAGGCAGAAGCTGGGAATGAGGAATGGGTGAGTCTGGTGAAGGCTGAAGAGGGTTTGGGAGCCTCAGACACCAGTCAAGAGTGTGATCCTCCTCCTCATGGAGGGAGATATTTACAGCCTGCTCTATTAATCTTTGGCACATGGTATGGTGAAAGAAAGGGCAAATATAGCTGAAAATGTGATACCTGCCTCCGGTGAACTGTTACCTGTGTAAGAGTCACCCAAAGTTTCAGCTATGATAACTCAACACCAGCAGATCAAGACAATATAAGCCAGGTTTAGGTGTAAGTAAGGCTGCTAATGGTAGTGTTGCTATATTACATGTGTTCAGATGTAACAGGTTTTAGCCTTCTTTCTGTCTCAGACCAGGGACTTGAATTTCAGGTTCTTCTGAAAAACATGCACTGAATGTCCTGACTTTTGGCTCTTGGGTTCATTTCTGAGTAGAAAGTTGTATGTTTGAACAAAAATGCCAAAAGCGTATTTCATAAAATTGTTTTCATTGTGGATAATATGCCAGTTTTCTTTCATGAGGGAGCAAAAGAAATAAGTCTAAAAATTCCCAATCAGCCTAATAAAGAATGAAACAAGATACCGATTTCACTCTCTTTCTCTCTTCCAAGGATCCTTTCATTGTCAAAGCTGAGATAAAATGACAACTTTCTGCAACAAGTGCTAGGGAAGATCTTTATCCCAACCTTGTGTCCTTGCATGGCCCTCCAGTCCCAGCACTAAAGGGAGTCATTGTGTCTCCCAGTGATCTTTCCAGTTATAACCCATGGACAACTTATGAGCACAGATTATAGCTCAGGGAAACAGTTACTTGGAGTCACTGCAGCTCTTTGTTGGTGAGGAGTTATCCCTGAGCAGAGTGCTTGATTGCTACACAGGGTTTTGAAGTATGGCCAAGATAACAGCCCCTTACCTTCAAATAAAACTAGGGTTGATGAAGAATTATTTCAATAGCTGAACAGAAATTAAGATGATAGAGTCATAGAATTGTTCTGGTTGGGAAAGACCTTTAAGATGATGAAGTCCAACCATTAACTTTTCCCCATCCTTCCTTCTTCCCACCTAGCACAGCCATCTTCAGCTCTTCTTCCCGCCCTACCCTGGGCACTTCCATGTTCCTGCTTCCATGGTGCTCCACAGCCATGTTTCTACAGGGCATCCAGCCATACATGGCGTCCCCTCACTGATGCCTGATGTCTGATAGATTGGAGAGTGAATATGCTTTCCTGTCTGCTGCCATGTAAAGATGGTAGGAGATTTTGAAAATGACCCTTTCAGCCCTCATGGAAAAAAGCTCTGTGTCTGGGCTTCAAATTTCAGGTTCTTTATTTCCCAAACAAGCCTTTCCCTGAAGGTAGGCACAAAGCAGAATCTCCCTGCCAGCTTAACAGAATGATCTATACTGGTGTGCTGCCTTGAAAAAAAGGGGAAGCATATCAGGCAGTCTGGTTTGTTTTCATTTAGAGGGAGAAATGGAAACATTTTGAAAGATTAAGTGATATGCCTAAAGCTGGGCAGGGGTTCTGGCCAGAGCTCAGACCTGAATTTATGATGCCTAGTCATGTAACTTGAGCTTAAGACTTTTTCTAACCTTTGAATAAAAACGTCTTTAAAGTCAAACAGTTACAGTACTTTCTGGCATGGCTTCTTGCAGATCATCCCAGTAAATCCAAGGATATTAGAAAGTTTAAGAATAAACCCAGGTCACAATATCGGACATTTTTCTTGCTGAATTTTAAGAATATAATTTCTATTTTATCATAGTGAAAAGTAGCACCTGCGGTGAGTTTATTTTTTTGCAAAAGCCAAATCTAATATTTCAAAGAAGGCTCTAGATGAAATGAAAGAGAGAGCAGAAGGGTACATAGCTGTCATTAGCCTGAAGATTGTTTATGAAAACCTGAGATGACCTACAGCTTTAAATGACATTGATTGGCATACTTTAACTTTGTGCTAATGGACTAAGGACTTGCAAAGCTCTTAAACATTCAAAGGAGGAAAAAAAAAAAAAGAGTGGCATCTGTGGAAAGATGATGATTGCAATCTGTGGTATTCAGCTGACTTTTCCAGTAAGTGTTAAATATGCAGGACACTACACAGAATTGTGATTGTTGCTATTTAAAAAAAATTTAAAAAATTCCTCAAGTAACAGTCTTTTGTCTTCAGTGCCAGGAATACAACGTGTTAAAATGGATACCTCGAGCTGTAGCCTCTTGACACTAGAGGCAAACCTTGCTGCTATTCAGCAGCGGGTAGTGTCTGAACAGTCCTTCCGAATCTTCAGTGTAAAGGAGAGTGTATTGAGGGCATAAAGTTAAAAGAATATGGCAAAACCCTCCATCCTCCTCCTGCTGCAGAACACATGCCAACTACGTTTGATTCTTATTTTTCCCCCTTAACTCAGTTCGATGTTTGGGATAAAAGGGAAAGTACGATTTGCCTTAAATTTCCAGTGTAGTGGTAACTGTTTCTTCTTCTCTTTTATTATCCTGGGTAAAATGTGCCACTAGCGGAATCCTTCTGAGACATGAAGTACTGCTGAAAGGTCACTGTTTAGAGTACAGCCAATATAACACAAGACACTGCTAGTCTGTCAGTTCTATGATGAATACGTTGACAAGCAGCTGAATTTTAATAATTAATCATGGTAAAACTAAGGCGAGTTAATAATTTAGAGTCTGATAATGGAGAGTAGCGCGACTCCTTGAGTAGGCAGTTTCTGTTAAGTTTCACCTCTGTTAATTTTAACCAAAAGGAGCACTGTCGCTTTTAATTATCAACAAGAAGCTCTCGGAGCTGTACAGCTGACACAGAGAAGGTCAACTCCAGTAAATGCTAACAACTCAGAGAGAAAATTCGGGGAAAATGTATATAGTCAGTCTAAAGTTAATCAATGCGAAAGGTTCCTCAAGGTGGATTTTTGCTTTACTATAATAGTGTGTTACTGGAGAACAAGTAAGCAAAATTGTAGAAAGATTAATACATAGAATTTATTTATTTTTTTAATCTCCAATGTGTCAATCACAAAAAGTCAGAGTGTGAAACCCTGACCATACGAGTGGTGGTGACAGAATTGACATTATCTCTAATGGAACCAGAGTTTACCCATTTATATGCACCAAAATGTTCTCATGGCCCGTCCGTCTTAGCAATTTCCTCCTCTCACCTTTAGGTGGATGGACTGAAAACATTTTGGATTCCCAGAGAGACATAGGTACTGATACTTTTGTCAGACGGGTTGCCCCTCCAAAAGCCTAGTAATTTGTTTTTGAATAGTCCATTTCAACAGAAAGAGATGCCATTAGATGTTTCTCCAAGTTCTGTGAAAATCAGTGACAGAATATGAGAGGACCTAAATGATGTCCTGGTGGAGGGAAGGCTGCACGTGCAGAGGGAAGTCAGCACACAGCCTGCCCCTGCAGCCCCATTCCATGGTGCCCCAGCAGCTGCCTCAGGAAGCCTGTGATACAGCCAGCAGTGACAGCCCATCAGGACTGAGTGGATGTAAGGCAGGAATCTAAAGAAAAGTGGGTTTCAGCAATTCTGCTGCTGAGGGAATAACTTTTACTTTTATATCCCAACTGATAAACGCATCATGCTTTCGCAGGGCTGAATATATGTCAGCGTGGGGCACCGCAGTGTGCACTCTGTAGAAAACTGCCAGCGTGGCCTGAGGTGCTGCAGTGCCTGAGCATTGACTTATGTTTCTCTCTACTTACAGTAGGAAATTCCTGGAATACTGGTACTACTGAGGTACCTATTCAGTTATCAGAAGCATTTGGCAAGTTTCTAAGGGCGGCCACTGTAGCTGAAATGTTATTTTAGTAATTTTACTAAGTTCTTTGATAAACAGAGGTTGACATTTCTAAGAAACCCTGTTCTCTTCACCCTTGTGGCAGTCAGAGTTGGCCAGCAGAAAGGAAACACCTCATATGCTGTGGCTCAGGTTTCACAAATCCGATGATTTAACAGACTTTTCAATGTTCACTGTTTAAATAGGTGCTTTTGTTCCTGGCTTGGCCAAGTTTTCAGAGGGCTGCCATTCTCCGCTTAACTGTCTGGTTTGCAAAAGTTGGTTGATCATGTTAAAAACTCATTGGTGTGGTTTTAAAATAAGAAATAACAAAGCAGGGCACTAAGTAGTTAAAGTATACAGTGTGTAACATTCAGAGTTAACTCGGCCTCAGCACTGTAGCAATGGCAAAAAAATTAACACCAAAAAAATGCATGAAAAGAACGGCTGCTTCTGAGAAGCATTCCGAGCAGTACCCGATTGCCACTCTCACATCTCCAAGTGTGTGTTCCTGTCTTGGTTAGTTTTTTGTTTTGGCCAGACTCCAAGGGATTCATACTACAGGCTGTTTTGTCACTGAAGTTGACATAACTCACAGTTTTTCCCTTTGGGTTTTCACTAGTTTTAATTGTATTTGTTGTACTGGATAGAGTAACTTCATCTCACTGTTTGTAGTTTCCTGTCATGTTATGTTGATGTGTGATGAAGGCATGTCTTGTCATGATTTTGTGCCATTATATGACAAGACACCTTCCTCATAAATTAACACAATTTGATTTAAGTTGCAGCATTGGGTCAAATTATTTCATTACAAAGTTTCAGGAGTCCCAGAGACCCAAGCTAGTTCAGAACTGTAACAAAGATTCAGGCTAAGCTTGTGAGATGTATGATACTCCTCATAAAACCAGAATTGTCCCATGAACTTCTTTGTAGACAACCTTTGCATCACATCCCAGCCCAAGGCTGCTATTAAAACTGTTCCTGAATTAGCTAGCAAGCATGGGTGGATGAAATACATGTGTTTTAGGCATCCATTCCTCTAAAGACAGCATTCACATATATCTGCACCTCCTGGTCTCCAACTGATTTGAATGAAAGGGGTCCCCAAATGTCTGTCATTCTTACTCCCTAAATCCATTGCATAACAGTATGATGCCTTGAAGCATATATGTGGATGTTTGAAGGGATGATAGCTTCCAAGTCCGGGATCTGCATCCAGTGCACCTTTTATTCATGGGGATCCGTGATCCATAAACATTTACGTGTAGAAACCTGCTGCATAAAGTGTGGCACTTAGATATGAATGAAGAATGTTGCCTGGCAGTGAAAAATAGAGCTATGCCTATTTTGTAGTAAATCATAATTAATTGACCATGTCCTCAATAGAACACACCAACATCTTCAAGATGTTGTTCAACATCTTCATCAACGACCTGGATGAGGGTATAGAATGTACCCTCAGCAAGTCTGCTGGTGACACTAAGCTGGGAGGAGTGGCTGACACACCAGAAGGCTGTGCTGCCATTCAGAGAGACTAGATAGGTTGGAGAGTTGGGCAGGGAGAAACATGATGAAATTCAACAAGGGCAAGTGCAGAGTTTTACATTTGGGGAAGAACAACCCCATGTCCCAGTACAGGTTGGGGGCTGACCTGCTGGAGAGTAGTGTAGGTGAAAGAGACCTGGGGGTCCTGGTAGACAGGAGGATGACCATGAGCCAGCAATGTGCCCTTGTGGCCAAGAAGGCCAATGGCATCCTGGGGTGCATTAGAAAGGGTGTGGTTAGTAGGTCAAGAGAGGTTCTCCTCCCCCTCCATTCTGCATTGGTGAGGCCACATCTGGAGTATTGTGTCCAGTTCTGGGCCCCTCAGTTCAAGAAGGACAGGGAACTGATTGAAAGAGTCCAGCGCAGAGCTACGAAGATGATGAAGGGAGTGGAACATCTCCCTGATGAGGAAAGGCTGAGGGAGCTGGGTCTCTTTAGCTTGGAGAAAAGGAGACTGAGGGGTGACCTCATCAATGTTTACAAATATGTAAGGGGTGAGTGTCAGGGGGACGGAGTTAGGCTTTTCTCAGTGATGACCAGTGATAGGACAAGGGGTAATGGGTGTAAATTGGAGCATAGGAGGTTCAAGGTGAATATCCGAAAAATTTTTTTTACTGTGAGAGTGACAGAGCACTGGAACAGACTGCCCAGGGAGGTTGTGGAGTCTCCTTCACTGGAGACATTCAAAACCCACCTGGATGAGTTCCTGTGTGATGTACTCTAGGTGACCCTGCTCTGGCAGGGGGGTTGGACTAGATGATCTCTCGAGGTCCCTTCCAACCCCTAAGATTCTATGATTCTATGATCTCTGAAGTTATATGTGAACTATGTGCAATTATAGGCAAATGTCTGCATAAAAGAGTCAGATGTGTTTCACGTGCCCTGGGAAGCTCAGTTGCTTAGCATCAGACTTGATAACTAAGTCTATGTCTCAGGGGTCACCAAATTCAACACCCTTATGTTAATACCATCACCTACTGATTTATTTGTTTTTACTGATTTATTTATACCTTGATTTATTTGTTGGGGTAATTGCATATGTATTTCTCAATTACTGTATAACTTTTATTATATTTCACTCCTCTATAAATTCCAGGCCAAATTAGACTGCATGTCAGATAATAATTGTAGTTCTTGCATATACAGAAAGAAATAGGGGAGTTACATTTCTAGGTATGATGATTTTTATCAGCAGTCATCAGCTTCCTTTCTGTAGGCTGAAGAAAGAGTAATAGTGCATTATTTCTTAAAAATGCATGCTTTTGAGTTAAGTTCCATATATATGTATAGAAGGTTTTTGAAAATCTTGTAACTTTACAAATGTTGAGTGTTTTTCTGTAGGTGACAGAAATGAGCTTTAAAGTATAAAACTATGAAAAAAAACCCCCAAGTTTTCCTTCTTGCCAGTCATCCATCACTTTACAGCCTGTAAAACTCTGGAGCTTTTTAAATCCAGCTTTGTACTTACTACGTAACATCAATAACTACTTATATCTTCAATACAATCTATGGACAAGAAGACAAATCAAGTTTAGCTTGTTCATGATTTACTGTAAAAGGGTTAGCTGTTAGGTTTTGATCTTAGGCCGACAAAAAGCCCTTGCACTTTTACTATCTCTGCCTAGTAAATAATTTTTCTCAAGTCATTCAACTGGTAGATATAAAAAGTGAGCTCTCTCCTACAAGCTCACATTGCTGTTGAATGGTTAAAATTGCCTCTTGCATTTTGGTTTTACTACTTTTTAAACAATGGATGTCGCATTTATACCCTCTCTAAACAAATGGTGCAATGAAGTAACCTATTCTACATTACTTAAAAGAAGTTATAAGAGTATTTAGGAGCTGACAAGGTTGCTTTAGGATTGAGAATCACAACCACCAGGTGTGTATAGTATCGTTACCTCTTCTTTTTCTGCTGCAGATCTACTGCTCAGAGGCAAAGGCTGGGAACTCACTGTGATCTCATCCCTTTGGCATCCTGTGACACATTCACTCTTT
>NW_009951982.1:2226362-2244336 GCF_000747805.2 Chaetura pelagica | reverse complement strand
TTTCTCCACTGCAGAGCTCTCCAAATCAGTGTAGGCACACAGAAGAAGACAAAGGCCAGAGCAGATAGAGAGTGTTAAAGTGGAAATCAAGTCTGCTCCCTGTAATAAGGCACAATTCTTTCGTAAGGTTATTTAATGAGTAATGAAGCTAAACAGCTTAGTTTTATTATCCAAGCTGTGATAAGTGCATGGGGAATATATTTTAATTCATCATCTAAGCCTCCATGTGATTTAACTCTCCAGTCAAGTCATGGTCTGTTCAACACAACACTATGTTTGTAGGAGCTGGATTTTAAAAACAAAAAGTACATGATGTCTACATTTTTGTAAAGGTTTGAGTGACTGCATAAATAAAAATGTTTCCCAACTAATTAGTTTGTGATTGCTGCAGGCCATAATTTCTTTGGTGTGTCCTATCTTGCAGATTGTGCAGAGCTTGGACACTCTCACTGTGCTCAGAGGTGAGAGAGGAAGAAGCAAACTAGTGGGTTGCTGGAGTTGCTGGGTTGGCTATATGGGGCAGTCAGATTCTGAATAGTTGGCCTTGGTAGCAGGGTGAAAACAAGAATATTTTTTGGCCTGATGTATGGAGAAAGGCCCTGTCCCTCTAAGAGCCTGTCCTGAAAACAAAACAGGATGGGGACAGAACTGGGAAATCAAGTAGCTTGTGTAGATGTAGGGCTGTGGAAATAACAACCAGTCTGTATTCCCAAACTTGGGCACATGTACTTACTCATGGCTTTGAGAGGGAAATTGATACTGAATATATGTCTTAAAGAATTTTGGCTTAACAGTGTATCTTATGCAGTGTAAACTGCATGGCTTGAACATTTTTTTGCTACAATGATCTTAGAACAATTTTTAAAAATCAGGTAAGAAGTGTAAGAGGGAGAGCCCTTGGCTGGCCTCTGCCTTCCCCTTTCCAGCAGGGCTCTGGTTAAGGGTTTGGCCTGTGTTTTTTATCTTGGTAATATCCCGTTACACGTTTTATGCTTTTCAACCCAAGCAACTCGCTCCAAAGCATCGTTTATGTTTCCTCCTGTGCAGCACATGCACAGAGTGAACAGCAAAGCTTCAGTGAACCAAATCTGTTCTACAAGAAGTCATTGGGGAAACACTCACTGATAGCCATGGAAGTAAATTCAGCTTCACTTGCTTAATAGATTGCAATATCTGAAAGCTAAAACTTCCCATTTTGAGTTCTTTGATAATCCTATACTAATCACTGCTCATTGGATAAGCATTGTGCATCAAGCGGTGAGTCAAAAGCAGAACATGCTGTCAATGTGTAAGAGCAAGAGATACAGGAGACATCATAAGGATGTCTGGCTGGCTCATGTGCTCACGTGCCCTCCTGTGATTTCAAAAATCTGCTGCGACTCTGCACTCTGTGGAAAAGCCATAATATGCAAAACAAACTATGCTGGTGATGCAACATTAAGCAACTGATGATGTTCAGAGATGTACTAATACTGGAGTTGGAGGCCGTCTGGTATTGTTTAGCCCTCCTGAGCCTCTAATAGATGAATACTGTGTATTACACACTGAAGTGCTTTTTAGGATAAAAGTCTTCATGTTATTGTTGCTACATTCTCTGAAATAATTAATTTCTGATTTGTATTTGCCCTGCCTCTCCCTTCTTCACATGTATGCATGTATGGATGCAATTCATATACATTTTGAAACATGGTTTTCATTTTATCTCTCTCAGGAAAATTCTTTTCCCTGAAGATGTCTAGTTTGTGGGCTAGAGGCAGTTTCCTTCACTCTGTAAGAACTTTCTCTAGAGACACTTCAGCAATAGGATAGTACTGAATAAAAGTGAATATCCATTTACACAGTTGAAATGTCTGCTTTGATGAAAGGGGAAAGAATTATTAATGTGAGATGTTCCAAACTGTTTTGAGATGACTGGGTCCATTTGAAATACAGCACTGGTACAGAGAAACAGCCTGGGGGTGGATTGGTCTTGTTTACCTACTGACATGTTCCTTCCATCATTGTTTGTCTGTGCAGAAGTTTGCCCATGCAGAACTGTATGCATTGGTGAGGCAGGTTCATTTGAGACTTTTCAACTGATTTATTACCTTTTTTTTTAGAGAATCTGGCTTGTAAAAACTAAATTTTAAAAAAGGAAAAAGTTGCACTGCTCCTGAAGCTCAGGGTTCATTTTTATTTAAGCCTTTCAGTGCCTCAGTCTTCCTATCCCAGTACAATGCTGCATCACCAGGAAGAAATACTCAGTATTTTTCATTCCAGTACTGTAGAGTCAGCCAAGGGACCCAGTGTACGAGGTAACATCTGTACTGGCATGGTGTGGTGCTGTTTCTCTGTTGGTTTGTTATTTTCCTCATTCTGCTGAAAGCATGATGAAATGGTGCTGCTGCACAGGTTCCTAGATTAAAGAGCTCGTACCTCCCACCGTCATCCACGCACCCTGGTGGGGCCCTTGGGGTAAAAGGGAAGAGAATGTGGGTTTTCCTGTGACAGCATTGTTTATAATGATTTATTATTTCTATTACTCTGGTCCTTAGAGGCCACATTTAAAGATGGGGGTTTAATTGCACTAGGTGCATTGCAAACGTGGTAGAAAAAAAGGAGGCTTCATCCTGCAGACACTTGTGGCCAAAGATGGTATTTCATTAACAAGTCAAACAGGTGCGTGAGGTGGATGGAGGGAAGGGAAGGTAAAAGTTAAAACAGAGAAGTAAATTTGCCATGCGGTAAATGTATGCAGAAACTAAAGGGAAGTGTACTTTACTTGCATGTCAGGCACAAGAATAAATCTTACCAGCCTCTGAAGAAGAGTTGAAACTGAGCAGAGTAGATGGACCTGGTGCTTGCCAGGATATATAACATGCCTGGTAATAAAACCCTGGGTAATGATAGCTCTGAGGAGTTAAAATTGCTTTGGAATTTACTTCTATAAAAGCATGAAATTTTATGTAGAAACAGGATCTATAACCAGCTATATAAAAATAAGAGGTTTTAGTACCTCTAAGAATGATGGGCCATATTCTGTATGCTACCGCAGGACAGATCTTGTGTTAGGACAGCAGTATTACAGCTCAGTGAGTAATTCAGTATTGGTTATTTCATAAGTTTTTTCTTTGGTGAGGATAAAATATTATTTTCTTGAGTAAATTTTTAATGTGATTGGTTTTTTGCCAGTCTGCTCCTGCCAGACGTATTCTTAGCATTTCCTGGGTTGTGACCCAGATACTAAACCAGAGGTGTGCTAGCTGGGGTGTGGGAACACACTCAGCCTGGGGAAGGGAGGGACCAACCCTCTCTGCTGTCTCCTGCTGCCCTTACCACATGCCTTGTCTTTCTGCTGTGCAAGGACCCATGGCCTGGAGACCATCTTTCTTCTGAAGCTGGTAACATGGCAGCACCTTGCAGCGCCCCTGCAACCAGCCTCCGGGCTCCAGCTGCAGCAGAAACAAGAAGGTAAAGGGGGGAAAAAAAGAAGGGAGAGTTAGGGAACGGCAAAAGATTTTCATCTGAGGTCTTTCTCTTGTCTCTTCCTTCTGGAAACACTGGGGCATGAATTATGTTTAAGGCTAGTGTGGATATAGCTGTTGCCTTCAGCAAAAATGCATCGAAGAGCAAACTTGTTGGAATTACACTTTCACTTACTGCTCCCATGAAGCAGCAGCCTTGTGAACCTGGTGATAAATCACAGTCCAAAGCCCACAGCAATGATGAGGTGAAGTATGGAAAAAAACCTGCAAAAGAGAAAGCAAAGACAATGGAGGAGGCATTGATTTGATTTTGATAGGTACTAAACAAGGTGAGCTGACAAAAACCATTAATGCCCTTTTCAGCTGCCTCCACAGGAGGTCAGCTGCCAAAGGAGAGGAAATGAGGGGGTGAGTTATATGCCGGCTGTAAGACTGATGACTTATGCTTGTTGGGGCCAGCGTGGCTTGCTAGTGGATGTCCTGGCACATCAGAGAGAGACCTGGGCATTTGCTTTCTAGTAGGGGATCCTTAAGAAGAGGCAATGAAAGAGCCTTGCTTGCAGTGGGCTGGCATCAGTTGCCTGTGGGAAGTGCCCGAGCTCTGCTGCTGCCATGGGAGGCACACTGGGAACACCTGAAAATGCCCTGTTCTTGGACAGGACACAGTGGCTGGGCACTGCCAGCCCTGATGCCTCACAGGGTGTGCCAAAGGTGGTTTTGGCACAAATCCTTAGAGTAACCATGTCTCCTTGCTGGATTTTTTCATGGTGATATGGGGTGTTAATGGTTTTGTTGAGTGACCAGCTTTCATTTTCCTGTGCAATGAGGTTCAGAAATAATCAAGGTACTGTGGCTTGTGTTAAATTAGACTAAGAAAGGTGGGACTGTGGGAAGCAGAAGAGCAGGGTGAGGTGGTAAGTCAGGGTGGGGGAATTCTTCTCAGGCAGTAATGCTTGTTGTGTGTTTATTTGGTCATCTTCCCCCTTTTGATTTTCCTCAACTCCTCCCAACTCCTCCTCCGGGATCAAAATATTTCTGTTTCGATCTATGTGCATTTACAAACTTGTTTTAAGATCATATCTGAGCTCATTCTTTCTCAAAATAGTTTCCACGTTAGCCATGATTAGACACACCATTTGTGTCACTGTTAATCTGTTAAAATTTTTGACAAATCAGTAAGATACTGCCTTAAGATCATGGGACTGTTCTGCACAAACTCAAGTTGTTCCAATAATGAAAAAGAGCAGCTAGGAACTAAACATGTTACTATTGATAATCGCCAGCCAAGATGGCTAGAACAGGATGTTGTCTACAGCACTGGTTGTTTCTTCTGTTTTCATGTTTCTGCAGCTGACAACTTGGAAAACACAACTAAATTTTGCAGTAATTAACAGACATGGTGTTTAATTACAACGCAATAAGATGGCTTAGCTAGTGTTAAAATGGTGCTCAGTTGATGGGTTAAAGGAATTCGGAATGAATGGTTTTCCCATTAATTTTAATGTTTCATTTCTTCACTGGACATCTTCACATTATGCACCATGGAAAACTGTTGGCAGTCTGTTCTGTCTGAGTGACAGAGTATCTTAAAATACTGAGGATTTTTACAGCAGGTCAAAATTGGCTTGTTTACTCAAGTGGTGGCCTGTGGGACCCACATTTCAAAGACCCAGTAGTTCAAATGGAAACTTTTGTCATTAAAACTCTGCACTACTTTTAAATGCCCAATTTGTTTACATATCATTTGAAAGAAGATCACCTACTCAAAATTACCTGGACAAATTTTCTTTAACTGCAGATGTCTGTTATAGGAGCCTGTAAATTACAAACAGAGAAAAATGCAGTGAGATTGCTGAATGTTTTCTGATATATGTTGCCAAATAACCTAACGAACAGCTTGTCCTGACTAATGTGCCCTTCCATGGCAGCAAAGTGGGCTTAAAAGGTTTTTCTGTGCTCCCAATCCTTATTTTGCTTGGCATTGCCCACTTCACCAGATTCTTCCCTCTTGCCTGTGCCCACGCTAGTGTTTGTGGGGCATTGCTGTAGCATTATTGACATGATCTGAGTTGAGAAAGAAAGCCTTAGAAGATATTAAGAGTTGATTTTTGATTTTTTATTTAAATCCATATCACTTCTCCAATGCAGTTTGTAATAAAACCTCAAAAATCAACAGTGTAACTGTGCAAACTGTTTTGGTAATGCCCAGGTGATGGATACAGCACTCTCCTAAGCTGCAAATACTGCTGGTTCTTACTGAAATCTTACTCCTTTTGATAGTTACCTGTAACATTTACCTCAGTATTCTCTTCTCAGTTTCCAACACCTTCTTTAAATGTCTGATAAGCAAGCAGCTTCTTTCTGCATGTGTAAAGAATTTCTGGCTTTCAGAAAGGACTTTTATTTCCATTACTTGCATCAGGACAATGCTAATGAGGTATGAAATCATACTGGTCATGAGACATTTTCTAAGCAAATTCTCCTCCAAAATAAGCAGGCATCTGGGGCTGATGAAGCAGTGGAAGTTGCATGGCTCAAAGAGGGCCTTGGAGAGCCATATGTTTGAAAACTGGTGGTGACATTTCTGCTTTTCATCCTTATATGGTTCATTGCTACAGTCTGTTTGTTTTCTTAATTCTTTTCGGTTGCTGAGTCTCTGGATTGTAATGTATGTAAAACAATGTGTATGGTTCAAGGAAAAGCAAGGGTTTGATGGTCTTGCTATACTTATCACTGTGTGAAATACTGTGAACTATGAATTTAAGGAACCCAGTCTGTTGAACTAAATTCTAAACTGGTTGTAACTTAAATCCTTTGTTCTAACTATAATTTAATTTTTCATAGCATCAGATTTGCTGTATAGCAGCGTAGTGCCTAAGGCACTCACACAAGATCAGGGCTTACTTGGCTGGACTGAAGCATGCACCGTAACTGTTCCAGCAGAAAGGAGCTTGCTTTGTCTGAAAAAGCAAAAAGTCTGGAGAGAAGAAAGTGTTTTCATTTCCTTATTCCACAGAAGAGGCAGACTGAAAAAATAACAGGCTTGCCAGTAACCTCTCAGGGTCTTCACAAGTGTGCTGGCAATTGAATCTCCTGAGTCTGGGTACATCATCACAAATTTTGAACTAATCAATAACACATTTATTTGCCATCCCATAATTGCGGCAGTATTTTGTTGTTAAATACCCTGCAGTGTCATTTAAAAACTAGGTTATTAAAGATTTGTAACCAGCGTGGGCACTTGAGGCATTTCTAAAGGAAATAGTGTGTGAGCCGTTCAATATAGGTAGCAATAAAGCAAAATCCTTGATTCTGCAGCAATCCAAACCTGAAATCCTTCCTGAAGTAATCTGCAGAAAGTCTGGCAGTATCATACCACTGTGGCATGTTCTCTTTACTACTCTGCATAGGACTGTAAAATGTATGCAAAATGAAACACAAGATTAAAAAGGAAAAAACAGACCTAGGCTACCTTGATCTGAGGCCAGTAGGGAGAATATGCCCCTGACACCCTGAAACAGCAGCACAGCACAGAAGGGGAAATCCAGAATGGCAAATTGCAGCTTTGTAATTGCAAATTCAGCATTAAAGAAAATTTAAATGTGGCTGAGCAGGTGGTGGTCACTAAGTAATCACCTGCAGATGAGTTTTCAAACAAAAGTTCTGAGGACAGCCACAGGATGACCAACAAAGGGGCAAGAAGGCTAATTTTCCTCCTACATTTATTTTGTTGTACATAGTGGTAAATTATGACTCCTGGTCTTAGAGGCAGAACGCTGCAAGGGAGTGGTTCTGTGGCTAGAAACAATGTGTCAAGACACTTGAGGCAAACTGAAAACATTGTATCCTCCTAATCTTTGCATGGGAAATGTCAGATTAAAACACTGCTACTGTATGGAGACCCAAAGACCTCAAGCTAACAGGCTAGAGAAAGGAAAATAGTTAAGATTTAGCCAACAAAGAAAATGTCTTTAGATAGTTTTCTGAATCCCAGCTGTTAAATAAAAATATAAATTGAGCTGACTTAGGGATAATACAGCATTGTTTCTGTTTTCTGGATAGGAACGGTGCTTTTAATTGTGTTTTCAGTATGTGTGCTTGCTGTTAGAATTGGGTTTGGATAAACCTGCTTGGAAGTTTGCCTTTAATGTATTGTTTTAGGAATGTTCTTGTTTTCTAACATTCTGGTGAGATCAATATTTAAAGGCTGTGAAAGCACTCGAGTAATTTTATTTACCATTTTGAATGATCATTTTGGGGAACTGTTCTTCTTTTTTACTTGCCCTTTTTCCCATTTGGTTATCAATATGCTGGAGATAAGAAGACAAATCCTGTTTATCTCCTATTGATTTTGGACTAAGTGAGCAATAAGCCTCTGTAACTCTACTCCTCCACATGCTCAAGTAACATCTCTAAAAGCAGAGATGCAGCAGAGATGTGAAGACCAGATATAGACACACCACTTTTGCAAGGGAAACATTTAATAGAAACATAAAAAAGGTAGTACAGTGAGTAGTTTGGGAAGGCTACTTGAATTGTTTGCACTCTTGAAAGTGGTAGTAACTGAAAACATAATTTCTCTTTAAACAAGTGGGAGAATTTCTCTCCATAAAAAACTTGACTGGAGTGTCTGAAGCAATTAGTGCAAATATACTACAACATTCTGGAGCATGCGCTTTTTTATTATTATTATTTTGCAACAATAGAAGAGGCCAAATACCATTATATATTACATTAATGAGATAAATTGCTACTTTTAATGGAGCTTCCATGCTCTGCACTGCACTATATGCAGATTTGCTAGTTAATAAGCCCAAACGGTGTTTCTGTTCATGGCAAATGAATCTGAGACGTTTGTCAGATTATCTGTTTGGCATGCCTGACTGGTGTCTGGAGTGGCACTTTGCTAATGTGCTATTACTCAGTGTCATTAACCCGCAGAAGTGATTGAAAGGTGAATTTATATTTGCATCTTGCTGCTGAGAACAGGCGGTGCTCTGGATTAATCTGGAGCCTTGTAAAATGGTGCTCAGCAGGATAAAATGAGCCATGCATCTCAGAAAGCACAACTCTTAGTAGCTTTTTTCTTTAGAGCAGTGTCCCGTTGTGGTGATGGTAAAATGTGGTCACAAAGTTGCTTGTGAGAATGTTTGTTTGCTAGCTGTCTGCTCAACATAATTAGAAATCCAAAGTTATAATTCCTGTGAAAAGCTTCTGATTGCTTTACTCATCAGGGTTAAAATCACATCAAATATTTTGGCAGCTGGATTATGTATGCATAGCTTTGAAATACTGCATTTAAAAAACAAAACAAAACAAAAAAAACCCCACAACAACAAAAAAACAAAACCAGGCATTGTTCTGAGAAATGCAGAGGTGATGGGTTTTTCTCTTATTGATCGAGAAAGTATATCTGTTTGCATGCAAGTAGATTACTTTCATCCTATATTCCCTTATCCACTGAAAGTGACTAAATCTTACTTTCTTTTCATAGGCAGAACCATCATTGTTAGTTTGTTTTGGGTTAAATAACTCGTTGGAGGCTACTTAATGCTTTGTATCTCATGTTACTTTTATAAACAATATTCCTTGCAAGGTGTTTTAAAAGGGAGGTTTACCAAGAAGAATCCAGTCTATTAATTTAGGTGGATGATGAAACTGAAATGGGGTTTGCTGTTACCTGTTCAGGCATGCAAGGAGATACAGACCCACAAAACAAAACAGATTCTTGCTTACTGGAAATAGAGAAGGATTGGGGGATAGGAGGAAACTGGGATTATTTCTGCATCTTTCCTGATTTGACTTTTTTTTCTGTTTGGTTTTACATCAAAATTTGAGCCTTGAAATAATTAGTCTTTTTAATGTATTTTCAGTAGTTTTGAAATATTGGTATATTTGTCTGTATAAAAAGGCAGTGGAAAAAAAATAAAGTGCCTCCTTAGCAGTGTGCTTCACAAAAGACAGAGGAGTGTGACATACCCTTTGATGTACCTCAGAGTTGGAAATATTTTTAAAAACCCAGTTAAGTAGGGATTTTATTTCCTAAGTTAGCAGCTCAAGATCCCATTTGGTCTGCAGCCAAAATGCCCACCACTTCAGCAAGATTTTTACCTGCATTAGCCACACAGTGAGAGTCCATGCCCAAGGAAGAATGGAGGAAAAAAAAAAAGGAAAAAAGGTGTAAGTGAAGACTGTGACATTAACAAATCATTGCACAAATGAGCGCAGAGCTGATCTTAAATGAGATAAATGCCCACTGGTGCTGTGAGATGTGCTGAGATGGGACATTGCTTGTCCCATACCTCTTCAGTATCAAATATGCTGAGTTGGAAGGGACCCATCAGGATCATTGAGTCCATCTCCTGTCCCTGTGTAGGGCACCAAAGAATTGCACCATGTACCTGAGAGCATCACCCAAATGCTTCTTGCCCATTCTTACACATTTTCCTTGTGGGAAGGATTAGTCCTCTCTCCATTTATGAAGTTTAGCCCTTTTTCAGGGACTTGAAAAACAATAGACTTGCTGTTTTTCCTAATTAGTGCTTTATTTAGTTTAATCAGATAGAGATCAGTTTTCTGTCATAATGCCTTAATAGTAATAAATGCACTGATGAGCATAATTGTTATAGTAATTAGACCTCAAACCCAGGAGCAGCCACCCCTACATTTTATTGTTCAAAAAAAGGATAAATGTAGAGCAACCTTGAATGTCTTTCCAGACCTTGATTAGCTGTGTAGCCTAAGTACTTGGATTCTTCTGTGCATTATTTTTACTGTTATTGCATGGTAAAACAAAGAAAAGAAATCCCAAGGAGTTCATCTACATTGACATGATAGATTACAAGAGCTTCTCCAGGGCATTTGTTCATCACGTATAGATAAATTCAATCTCTCTCTCCTTTTTCTGTAATGGAAAGATTGCTACAGTGGGGGAGTTAATTAGCAAAGCTGTTTATGAAAAGCGAGGGGGGGTTTAGGCATGGATGAATGGATGGATGAATGGATTGATGGATGAATATATAGATGCCAGGGTGATTATAAGTTTAAAAAAAATAATAAATCAAGTGGAGAGGGGATTGCAAAATTTGGAGTTTGCCCATATTTATAAAAGCAGAGTTACTAGTTGCTGTCAGCCTTGGAAAAGAACTTTAGGACAGATATATGTCATTTTTTTTGTGTGTGCACATGTGTTTTTGTTAATTGAAAAGCACTGTCTGGACATTGTGTAATTCCACTCACTAAGAAGCAAGTCTCTTCATGTCATCCAATGGAAGCAGGAAAAACAGCACAGAAAAATAAAGGAAAACTAATTATGAAGCTTAGGAAATTGTTAAGGATAGCCTGGAATGGTGATGTAGTGTGTTAGCTGAATTTTCATGTTGATGAAGAAAATATGCATGGTAATATTATTTGTAAAGAGAAGACAGTGCTATTAATTTTGCTGCTTTTATTTTTATGATAAGACTGGTTCAGATTTCAGGGGTATTGATTATTTTCTATATTACTCAGTTTGGAAAAAAAAATTACAGAATGCATTTCCATTTTAGTGGCTAATGCTGATATAAATTTGAACAGATTCAGGCCTTTCCTGGTACGTTTCCATTCCTGATTTGCATTCACTAAGGAAATATCCTTGTGGACCAGCACAGTACCCTGCTGCTTGGATTTCCATTCCTCTGTTCTGATGTTTGTTTAATTTCATTAGGTTTTTAAATAAAACCATTGTTCCAATTTAGTTATACAAAAAACGAGCAGCTCTTGAAGTTAAGGAGAGAGCACGTGAAATAATTTATTTCCATTTGTACTCAAGTAAATATAGATTTTCAATATATGGTTAAGCTTTTTCTTTATCATATTTACATATATCTATAGGTTTAGATGAATAATGTATCTGACTCAGAATAGTTTTTAATTGCAAATATTAATGTTAAAAAAATATACAGAAATATTTAAAGCTCTACGATTATTTTGGAAGTCCATTAGCAGGATGTATGTAGGAAGCATTCATGTTTTCGGATTGCACAGATATACTTTGAGACTTCCTATGAGATGAAATGTATTTCATAGTTGCCTTATCTGTTGATCTGAAAGGGGCTGCCTTACTGGACATGAGACTAGCATGTCCTCCAGCCTCACAATTAATTCACTTGTGATTTAATGCAGAAAATAATATGACCGTGTTCACATGAAAGTAGAAATATTGCTTATGAAGGGTCTTCAAGAGGAATGTTGATATTTGTCCAGAATAAGAACTCATTTGTGCCATTATCTCCTCCATTGTTCCAAAATTGGTCTTGGACTTTGGAGCTCTTCATGCCCTGGGCTGAGGCACACATCACCCAGAAGCACCATCTCTGAGAATGCCACCCTTTGCAACAAACAGCACCCCTTGGCTTGCTGCTGCTTCCCCTATTCTTGTTTCTTGCAGCAATATCTTTCTTCAGGGAGGCTGCAAGATGCCTGGCTACTCATGGTCTTCTCACCAAAATGTCTCCCCCAGGTATCCTATGATATTTTTGCATTTCCTAAAGCTACCTGCCTACAATAACACAATTTGGCCACAATCATACAGCATGGCTGTGTACTAACCATTGCTAAATTGTGCCAAATCCTCCACATGCTTTCTAAACACAGGAGTACTAGATCTCACCACCCACAGATGTTAAGCAGGTTCATAGTAAGCACTTACATGTGTGCCATGTTTTCAAGCGTTACCAGTTGAGATCCTTCTCAGTAACGAAAGGGAAACGTATGAACCAGTTTTCAAGTCAGTAAGCTGGTGGTGAAACCCACTTGGGGTAAACATCTTGCTATCACTTCAAAAAATAAAACTGAGGTGGGGACTAGTTCCTTTGTCTGTGTGAGAAACCACCCATTGCTTCTTCTCAAGTGCTTGGGGGCCTCTGTGATTGTTAGATTTTAAATTTTTTATTGTTTTCTTAGCTTAACCTGCAGTTGACCCATACAGATTTCATTCAGAGTGATGCCACTTAGTAGTAATGCATTTTCTGACACCCTGTAGAAATTATGCTGCCAGCGTCACAGTCTGGACCATCAGCCTGGGCGGAGCTTCTGCTGGGTTCATCCCCTGCCGGGAAGCCTCGTACAAAGCTGCTCTTTTATTATTTAGCACCTTGCTTATGGCATCAAGCTTGAACTCTGCAACTTTTCAAGTCCACTTCCCAGGGGTTCAAGGGCAATTATTAACCCCTGCAATGCCAAAAATCTTCAAGAAGTCAGAAGCCTCTAAGTGTGTGTGTGCCTGGCTGATGTACGGGGCATTCACTTGCCACATGGCAACTTTAAATGAATTTGGCCACCATCTTCTGTAACGCCCTGAAAGACAACCTGTGGGTGTCACAGTGCAGGGCCAGACCCCAAAAGATGTGCTGTTACCACCCCACACATTGCTTTGCATGCTCCTAGATGTGGGCATAGCCCCCTAAAAGCAAAGCTTCCTTCTGTCTTGACATGGCCAGGATTTAATTCCTGATGACCAAAGCCATAATGTATTTAGCATCTTATGTTGCCTGAAGAAAAAAAGTATTTAGTCCAGTTATTTCCAGTGCTTACCAATATATGATACTAGTTACTTCAAGTGGGGCCTGTAACATTGTCTAAGTAAAATATGTCTGTTATTAACACAATGAAGGCTAACAAAACAGGCTCATTAACACACTGATTGCTGCTGATATTCACTGCTCAATGCCTTCTTGCAAATGTGTTCCTTTAGGAAATAAATTTTAATTAAAAAAAAAAACCAAACAAAACAAACACGACAAGTTAAAATTAATGTTTCTGCTGTGCCTCAACCTTTAGAAAAAGCACAGGAAGGCAGAATTCAAGTTTTCTTCTAGAATGTGTGAGAAGTGGGAATATTTAATCTCATGAAGTACAAGTTATGAAAATCAACAACATTCATTACAGTTTGAATTTGATGCTGCAGCTCAAGAAGGCATCATGCAAGAGAGTATTAATGCAAATGAAAGCTCGGTGATGAGCAGGCAGGATTCTTGTGGTGGAACATGCTTCCCTGCAGCTGTGTGCAGGTAGGCGGGAAAGGAGAAGTTGGTGGGTGAGTGATTGTGTTTCAGAAGGACTTTGTGAAGCCATCCTATGCCTCCTAATTGCTTTTCCCATTCTCCTTGTGAGGAATGAGAGAGCTCTCATGAGGACTGCACTGCAAAGAACAGTGAAGGAAAAGCTGACACTTCTGAGTGCTGGTAAAGGCTCCCTGGAACTGCTGCCATGAGCCCTTCTTTTTGAAAGAAGACACCCTTAGTGTCTCCCA
This sequence comes from Chaetura pelagica, assembly GCF_000747805.2. Classification (NCBI taxonomy): domain Eukaryota; kingdom Metazoa; phylum Chordata; class Aves; order Apodiformes; family Apodidae; genus Chaetura; species Chaetura pelagica. Next base: position 2,230,581 of record NW_009951982.1, on the reverse strand, counting down.
TGCAGATTGTCCATGGGGACTTTGTCTGTTCTTAAGGCTGACAGTGGGTTGTTGGCAGTAGCACAGTGAGGGTCCTATAAGATTGAATGGGGAGTCAGGGGCTCTGTGTGGTGTATCACCCTCATAAGGGTCCTGCTTACGCACAACGGCTCTCTGTATAGGCTACTCCCAAATAAAAAAAGGCTTAGATATTTTGAAATGGAGCTGAGTGACTGTCTCAAAAGCAAGTCCAGTAGAAAATGCTTGAATAAAAAGCCAACCCTACATCTTTTTCCTTTTTATATTTGGAGCAATTGAGAAATGTTTCTTTTGTGCTGGAATTAGCTAGGTGCAGATGGCAGCTGCCTATATTCCTGAGGCAGCTGTACTTTGAGATCTTTGCATTTTGCTCATTTCTTACACCATGGCTTAAACTCTTTCCTAGGCTAGGCACTACCTGCCAGGTGGTTGCAGCAAACCACTCTTCCAAGCACATGGAGCTGATCCATCATACAACTGTGCAGCTGCTCTGTCTGCCCTTCTCAGTGCAATGGGAAGCTAAAGATGTAAATGTTATGCCATGGGCATGAATTTTGTTCTACATAGAGATGTATCTGCCCTAGCTTTGTAAATGTGGACTGTGAGTAAAAAAAAAAAAAAAAAAAGAAAAAAGAAAAAGTGATAAATCATTATGCAAATGAAGAAGGGAAAAAGTATTAGTTCTTCAGTGCTAGATCTTGCAAATAGATATCTGCAGGCTCACAGAGCCCTGCTCTCCTGTGGAGCTGCAAAGAGCTCTGCAAAAACAGGACAGAACATCTCCATGCATTGGCTTGCAGGATTAGGAATGGTATTTTAAGGTGAGGGAAAAATGTAGAGCCATCATTTGTCTTATAGTACGTTACAGTTTGGAAACGTTTTTCTATAGACAGGTTATCACTGCTTCAGAACTAAGTACCCACATAAAGACAAAAAATGACTGCAGTTCCTTTGTAAAAGGGATATTAACTTTTAGTGGATGTGATTTTAATCTTACCTATCCATTCGCATTAGACAGATCATGCATTATCACTGATAATTATTGGAATTCTGCTTAAGTATTTGAAATTCAGGCAGGATGCTATGGAAGTAAAATTGAGTAGGAAATGACCATAGACTACTGTGAAGCTGAGTATCATGTCTTCATCAAGAGGGGGAAAAAAAATAAAAAAAATTAAGCCTTGAAAAACAAGCTAGGTGGTCAGTTTATCTTTATGGTGTTGATAATCTTCACATGCTTCTACTAGATGTTTATATGAACTCTATAACATTTTTAACCTTATGTTTCCCTCATTCATTTGATAGCATGTTTATTTTTCAGCTATAAAGTCTGTATCATAAAATTCATTAGCCAATTGATGGAGAATCAGCTGGGAAAATAAAAATTAATGAAACTCCCAGCAGACAGCTCTTCACTTCCATCCTCACAGAGCAACAAAAGGGGAGGGAGAATCAGAAGTTACCCACCTTTGAGTATTCTTTGTTGTTGGTTTACAAGGTTGTGTTTGCACTTGGGTGGCTAAAATTCCTCTGATCAGATCTGCTGTGGCATCCTGTGACATTTCACAGAGTCAGCTGGCAGGAAAGGATCGGAAGGACATTGAGGTTCTGGAGAGAGTGCAGGGAAGGGCAACTGGGCTGATTAGGGGTCTGGAGAACAGGTCTTGTAAGGAGAGGCTGAGGGAGCTGGGGTTGTTCAGCCTGGAGAAGAGGAGGCTGAGGAGAGACTTCATTGCTCTCTACAACTACCTGAAAGGAGGTTGTGGTGAGGTAGGTGTTGGCCTCTTCTCCCTAGTGACTAGCAATTGGACAAGAGGAAATGGGGTCAAATTGCACCAGGGGAGGTTCAGATTGGGTATTAGGAAAAATTTCTTCACACAAAGAGTGGTGAGGCATTGGAACAGGCTACCCAGGGAGGTGGTGGAGACACTGTCCCTGAAGGCATTCAAAAAACAGGTAGATGTGGTGTTTCAGGTGATGGTTTTAGTGGTTAGGGGTTGTAGGGAGGACAGTTGGACTTGATGATCTTGAAGGTATTTTCCAACCTTGATGATTCTGTGATTCTGTGGAAGCTTTGCACTTTCGATTTCTCACCTACATTGCTTGCACTCTGATTTTATTAATGCTGTAGACCCAGGTTAGGCTGAGCTTTGAATTGAGAGGGACTTTGAGGGCTTATGAAATTGATTATCAGATCCTTATATTGCCTTTTTTTTTTTTTCTTGTTTTGCACTGGCAAAAAAAAAGTTTTTTTCCACCTTTCAAAATGGAAAAATTAGTGTGGAGTGTCTACTAAAGTACTCCATCATTGGATGGAAAGACATCTCTTTAGTTCCATCTCATTCATGGTTTGCCATGAAAAGCAAACTTCTCCCAATCAACCACAAATTAATAGTGTTTATTCTTTACATAAAATACTTAAATTTTTATTTTTTAGCTTACAGGACTGTTTGGGGAATATAGTTATTAATATATATTAACTTAATTTTCTGTCATTAAAACAAACACTTTTTAGTGCTGGTTCTGGTGTGCTTGGTCCTTGAGGGAAAGTAAAGATGCTTCCGGGATTCTTGCTAAATTTATAGCTGACCTATCCTGTATAAATCATCAGTCTTCATAGAAATTAGAGGTCTAATTTGGTACTTCTGTGTCTAGGGTTTTAAATCTGTGGGAGGGAGACAAAAGATGTTTAAATGCTTCCCAGATCAGTAACTATGCAGATCACAACTGAAAAGCTCAGTTATAAGTAATGGCAGTGGTGAATTTGGTCCCATATGTAAGGGAGAGAGAGTGATATAGTTCAGTCAGATCTACTGGACAGCTTATAGGTGACTGGAGAAAAAACAATGTATGGATGAAAAGAGCCAAAAGGTCTTTTTGGCTCCAAACTGTTTTGTGGAGAATGAGCTACCTTTAAAAAATAATAATAATAGTAAAAAAAATAATAATACACATGATGGGATCAAATGGACCCTCAGTAAGTTTGCAGGTGACACCAAGGTAGGAAGGCTCTACAGAGGGACAGGGACAGGCTAGATCAATGGGCCGAGGACAATTGTGTGAGGTTCAACAAGACTAAGTGCAGGGTCCTTTGTGTCACAACAACCTCAAGCAATGCTAGAGGCTTGGGGAAGAGTGGCTGAAAAGCTGCCCAGAGGAAAAGGACCTAGGTTTTGGTTGACAGCCAGCTTAACATGAGCCAGAAGTGTGCCAAGGTGGCCAAGAAGGCCAGCGGCATCCTGGCTTGCATCAGAAATAGTGTGGCCAGCAGGACTAAGGAAGTGCCTGTCCCCTTGTACTCAGCTCTGGTGAGGCCACACCTTCAATACCATGTTCAGTTTTGGGCCCCACACTACAAGAAGGAAATTGTGGTTCTGGAGAGAGTCCAGAGAAGGGCAACAAAGCTGGTGAAGTGTCTAGAGAACAAGTCCTGTGAGGAGTGTCTGCAAGAACTGGAGTTGTTCAGTCTGGGGAAGAGGAGGCTGAGAGGAGACCTCATTGTTCTCTGCAACTACCTGAAAGGAAGTTGTAGTGAGGTGGGGGTTGGTTTCTTCTCCCTAGTGACAAACAATGGAACACAAGAGGAAGTGCCCTCAAGTTGTGCAGGGGAGGTTTACAGTTGGATGATCTTAAAGGTTTTTTCCAACCTAAATGATGTGATGAATATTTAAATTTAAATTCAAAGTCCTCTTTGGATATCCAAGTTCAGTAAGTACTTCCTTATCTGAACTTCTCTTGCTACGCTTTCTTGTCACTTGATGACATCTCCAGAATCCCCCCAGAGTCCCTAATGATCAGAGGAGGTTGTGCTGCCCAGACCTACCCATGGACTCCATCCTCCTGCAGTCAGTCCCTGTGGCCTGAGGCATCTTGCAGTGGGCCAGTTTCAAGGGTGAGTGTTCAGAAAGGTTAATGTCCTTGGAGAAGAGCCTTCCAGCTATGAGGCCCTTTGAAGCCATGAGTGCTGTACCTAATCTCTTCAGATAATACCACATCCCTCTCATGGGTATTTCCTGCCTGGTTTGAGACAAGGAGGGACTTCAACACATACAGTCAATGAGAGAAGCTATAAGGCTAGTTAATCTTGACTTTAGTGTGTCTGTGAGAATCATGCTGCTGGAGTTGGTTTTCTCTGTTGATTATGTCTTCAAAATGTGTCAAAGCTGGCAGGAACCAGAGACTCCTTCCAGGGATTTTGCTT
>NW_009951982.1:2194505-2226155 GCF_000747805.2 Chaetura pelagica | reverse complement strand
CCCCCCGATTAACAGCATTAATGTGGACAGAAAGGGACCAACTCTCACAAGTGAATGACTTTCTCTAGGGAAATCTGAGGACTTGAAACTTATGCCTCTGAAAGAAAAGGAAACAAAGCTACAGTATATATGAGGATCAGTTTCTATACACTAAAGAGTATATATACACTTTAGTTTTGTGAATGAACGTGTGTGGATCCAGCTCACACATTTGTTTACAAGCTGTGGAAATGAGTACTCTGACCTTTTTGTAAACTATTTGTTACTTATTCTTTTAATTTTTATTCTTCATTCACCAGTGTTTTTAAAAAAATTCAGCGGAAGGTCTGAGTGAAACAGAGAGTGCAAAACTTCAGTTTGACTCTAGCACTGCAGCTGCTGAAATATTAATGGCATTAAATGCAGGTGTGTGCAGGCCAAAGATTCCTCCAGGCAGTTTTCTTAGAGCTCACCCGCTCCCTGTGTCCCTGGTGCCGGCAGGAGTCTCCTCTGCTTGCCCAAATGAAGAGTGACAGGGGTGATGAGGATGGTGGTTATTGTGACAGCCTTTCTTTGATAGTGAAAGCCATCTGTCTGATAAGATTTAACAGGCAGTGCAGGTCGTTCAGGTAATGCACATCCACCTCTGGAACGTGCGTAAGCCAGCTAAGGAAAACCACGCATTCTTGCACAGCGCCGGCTGCCACTGCCGAGCCTATGGCTGTGGAGGCTTGGGGACACAAGTGACCTTGTTGAATTGGGACCTGAGGACAGGCTACATCACCTCCCCGGGACCAAGCTTCACCTGTGATATTCCTACATTTCTTGGTGATTGTATGTTGTAGCGTGGGCTGCCCCAGCCCATGCTTCAGTAGGAAAGTCCTGTAGCCGCTTTTCCTGGGAATTGCTTGCTTTGATAAATTATCACAGCTTGAAGACTGGAAAAGGAAATAATTGATGAATAGAAAAAAATACTCAGAGCTGTCTGTCCAAAACAGCAGAGAAAGTGGCAGTGCTACACAGCTGTCAGGCACTAAGCTCCTGTAGTGGCAAGATTTTGGCAAGTGGTGTTAGGAGGTGAAATATTTGGAAGCAGGCACTCTCGTGGCTGCCAGGACTATCTGAATTGATAATTTCCATCAGTGTCATAACAGCTTTTTCACTGAACTGGTTAATGAGGTAAAGCAGTCGTTTTGATATTGCCATGTTTAGGTTACTGAAAAATCTTCTGTGACAGAAATAGACTTTCAAAAAAGCCAAAATAAAATGAAATGTCTAACTATTGCTCACCTCCTCTTTATTAAAACAGACTAAAGTGCTAAGAAGGGGTTTGAAATTATATATATGTCCAAGGCATGAGTTTTACTCATTTCTCCTTTTAGGACATGAACAAAAATAATGTGTTTGTTTTCAAAGTCAGTTCTCTGTCAAGTTTGTTGTATGCTTTTCTTTAACTTTCTTTCTGCTCTTGTACCTCATTCTTCCCTCCCCCAACCACACACCATCCTTGCTCACTTTCTTGCAAAGCTGCCAAGAAACTGTGAGCAAATTTAATGTCTGAATAACTGCTCGGTCTCTTAGTGACCTTGAAAAAATTACTTTTTATCATTAAAAATTCATAGAAATGAAATTTTTGTGAGGAGACTGGCACATGCAAAATTAGGACTTGTTGAAATGCAGCTGGAGTAACCCAACCTCATGAACTTTCAAAATTGTAATTCTTATGAGAGCTAATTGTGGCCACCTTACAACTTGGATCAAGTATTGCTGCTTGACTTCCTAAAATAATATCATCCTTTGCATGATCCACCTGTAAGTGTGAGCAGTAAGTGAAGGTAAATTTGATATGTAGCTTCACAGGGACAAAAATGTATAAAGGTTGTTAAGCACTGATATGATGCTATCTGCTGTAACAGGAGGCTGAGGGGAGACCTCGCTCTCTACAACTACTGGAAAGAAGGTTGTAGTGAGGTGGGGGTCGGTCTCTTCGGCTGAGTAACAAACAGAGGACAAGCGGAAATGGCCTCAAGTTGTACTGAGGGAGGTTTAGATTGGATATTAGGAAAGTTTTATTTAGTGGAAGGCTTGTTAGGCACTGGAACAGCCTGTTCAAGGAGTGGTATAATCGCCATACCTGGAGGTATTTAAGAGATGAGTAGACATGGTACTGAAGGACAAGGTTTAGTGGTGGACTTGGCATTGTTAGATTAATGGTTGGATTTGATAATTTTAAACGTCTTTTCAAACCTAAATAATTCTGTGATTCCTAGATTAAATGCCTGGGTGGCATAGTTGGAAAGTGAAATAAATGACAATGTTTTGCCACTGTTAATGGGCTGCGTATCTCTCTTGGCTGCACGTTCACTCAGTGTTGTTAATTAGCTGTTGTGCCATGAAGCTCAAACCCACATCAAATGTGACTTCTTGAACTCTCAGAGTTTATCAGTCCATTTTTTTTCCCCGTGTGTTGGTCACCTAAGCTGTAAAGCTTTGTTGTGCATTTGGGAGGAAAAAAGAAAAAAGCGTGTTTGGGTGCTAACCATGTTCCGTGTTGTCTCATTTTCCTGTCATATGTGAAGAATGTTTTGCCAGGGAAAAACATAATTAAATAATAACCCCTGAAGTACAGCATGTAGTAGCAAAGTCCACTCTCCCTTCTTCAGCATTGTGGGAGGATGGAGGCTTTAACAGATGTCACTTGTTCAGTTCAGGGAAATAAATTGTAGTGCCCATGGGGTCTGAGCAGGAGGGACAGGTGCACCAGGTGCACCAAATTGTTTGGCCCTGACAGAAGTAATCTCTTAGAGTTTCCAAGTACTGACCAGCACCTTTGTGGGTTGGCTCTCTTTTTTCAGTTTATTTCTTGAAGGCTGCTTGTTAGTACAGGAAAGCCCTGCAGTGTATTGGGCACAATCCCAATTTCATTAATACCAAATTGAGACTTCCCATCTATGCTAGATTTGAGATTTGGGTTTGTTTTATCTACAAGAAGAGATGCCTTTTGTGCTTATGATCCACATAAGGTCTTTTACAGTGTCATAATTTCAAAATTACCAACTTTTTGGGTGATTTCCTCCAGAATTGAGTGCATGTCAGTAAAAGCATGATGTGCCAGGCTCTCAAGCAGAGCTGGGACTGTGCAAAGGCTGTAGCTTTTGTTTGCCTGGCTCTGAAATGTGCCCGTGAGCTCTGCGGATGAGCTGAATACCAGTTGTAGCTCTGTTGCCACTCGTGCTGTGGTCCATTTTGCTGCCACATCATAATTAAAAAATCATTGCTCTCAGTAATGTTTGGCACTGTGGCTGAACTGAAGCAGTAAGTAGCTTGGATAGGATGTTTTTGAATGAAAAAAACTTTGACTACCAGGAGTATTTTCAGCCAAAGTCTGTAAGAAAAACAATACATGCATAACTTTGGGACAAAGCTTACTCCTTTTTGATTTTGCTTTGTTCCTGGGCATTTCCCTGCCTTTGTTATACAGTACCTTGCTTTTTTTAATATGTTCTGCTGTCTTCCCTAGTGTCTTGCTGCTGGTTGCCATTAGCATATATCTGAGCCACCCCTTGTGCAGAGTTGTCCCCAGGTAAAAGCCCTTGTGGTCTGGGATGGAAAGAGACTGCAATTTACTGAGTCCATTATCACCTCCGGACGTGTAGAATGATAATGGAAGTGACAGAGGTGCAGCTGAAAATTGGCTCTTAATATTTTATGTGTTAAAGCTGAGAATTGGAAATCTCACACTGTTCTTCAGGGAAAATGAATTGTGTGTGTCTTTTATTCCCCCCTTTCCCCCTCCCATCAAATTCAACTGTTGGGCAAAACAGCTCTTTTTACACCTACGCATGGCGGAAACACTGCGTTTCAGTAGGAATTAAGGAAAAAAAAAAAAAAGGCTTGAAGTAGTATGAAGAACAGTGAGTTCTCCTGGATGGCTGTATGGTGTCATCAGAATCACCGTTACAGTGAATCTTTGGAGCATGTAAGTGCAAGGCTACTTCTTCCCTTCTCCCTTCAAGTTAGGGATGAAACAAAATGTCTGGCCTCAAGCAGCAGCTTCAAATCGCTTTCATTGACATCTTGTAGTCTGTAACCTGAGTGTTTTATCCCTCTGCTCTAATGCTTGCAAATTATGCTCTTTTATCATGGCAGCTCCCTTCCCCCTCCTCTGCAAACATACCTGGAACTATTATTCAGGATTACTGTTCATCTATTCACCTGTAATGTGTCACGGATACATAATTTTAAATAGATTCTTCTTCTAAATGACTTATGCAAATGGCAAATTAGCTTCCTGGCCTCTCACCAAACTGTATCTACAGACTTTCTTTTGTCTTCTTGGTACAGATTACAAGCAATATTAGGTGAAATTTGTTCTTGCAGCTTGGGTTTATTAATTTTTTGTGTTCTTACATCAGCTAAGACACTTAGGACTGGGTGCTGCTGTGATTCCTATTGAACCAGAGGTTTCTTGAGTGCTTTGGAGGACTTCTTTCCTTCTGCTTAGCCTCTTCTGTGCAAATGCAAAGACTGGCAGTAACAGCACTCTGCTGAAGGGTATTTCCATGCGTGCAAAAGGGATTCTGGCTTTCCTTATGTGCTCTGCATTTTTGAATGAGTTATTCAGCACTCATATATGCTGACTTGTGGGCCATGTCTTGTAAGACACTGGTGCAGTTTAATGCCTCTAGTTTTCCTGTAGTATAACAGCCCCTAAATAAAGTCACACTCAGCTTTATGTCATGGGTTGTCTAACTCTGTGCTGCTTATTGTTTCTACTGTTCTTACTCACCACCAGAAATGTTTAAATATTAAAGCAAACTGCCATTTTGTAGTTGTCATTACAGTAATGGGCTGCAAGTTGTGTAGTTAATAGGTTAGGCTTGGATTTAGGTAACCTAGATGCTAACCGTGGGTCTAAAGAGACTTCTGATGGTCTGGACATGAGATTTCTCCATGACTTGGTTCGTAATTTTTTACGGAGAAAGAAACACTTTCTCAGCACGGTTGTTGTGACAAAACTCAGCTCAAAACTCAGCTCAGCTATGATGCCATTAGGACAATGAGAATGCTTAGGAAAAGTCAGTATTACTCATCACTTTACAAATTGGTAAAGTAAAGCCTTAAAAGAAACAAGTTTTTATAGTGTGCAGGACAAATTTTGCAGAACAGAAAAGCATCACCCACCCCCATGCTGCTTCTACTTCTGTTCTCCACAGAGGTGCACTGGCATGCAGGGAACACCATAAGTTATAGCTGGTTGCAACTGGGGTGCAAGAGATAGATGTGGAGTTTGAGGAGTGGGGAAAATTGCCAGGATAGTAAACATCTTTTCTTCAGCAGTTCCAGCTTGGCTATTGTGAAAGTTATAGAGGGTTTTTTAATTAAAAGTTGTTATTATTGAAATGAGCAACACTGCATGCCATATGGGTCCAAATAAAATGTAAAGTCCAACCTTTCTATACTATTTGTATTTGGTCTTTTTGCTTGTTCTGTTTGAAATGAAGAACTAGGAAATCACCCTATTAAGATTTAATTGATTCAGCACACACAAAAAATCCTAAGAATGAAAAGCTAATGTTTCCTCTAATCCCAACAGCATTTTATCTGAAATAGAAGAAAACTACCCATATTCAGCTTTAGAATCACCACGTTTTTCCCCAGTTTCTGTGTTTCATGCCAAGCCTACTGCAAATAGGCAGTGAGTTTTTGTCATGGAAAGCCTTTGTGCAGATGGTCAGAAGGAGCAGTGTATTTGCAAGTCATTATGGGAAGTCATAAAAAAATGAAAGAAGGTGCTCTAGTAGTCTGAGCAAGGTGAGCAGAGAAGAGTTGGATGAGAGTCAAAGTGAAACTGGGCAGCTGGAGTCTTAACTCCTTTTTGAGGGTATTGGAAAGTGTTGGCAAATACAGGAAGAAAAGATTGAGGAAGATTTTTCTCCATATGAGAGATGGTTAAGATAAAAAGCAAATAGAACCACAGTGTTAAACTGTGGCTTCAGCTCTTCTGAAAATAAAGCCATTCAGATGTTTTGCTATGTGCAAAATACAAATTTGGGGAAGGAAGTAACTGGGTTTCTTGTGTGTTTTGTTTTTTGTTTTGTTTTGTTTTTTATGTTTACATCTGCTTTCCAAGTGATTATTTAAATGTATCTACTGGTTTAGGGTTTTAAAAATTAGGGAGTAATTTATTGGCTACCACAATAAATATTTTCCAGAACAGGGAAAAAAATCAAAATATAAAGTATCCTCATGAATAATTATAAAACGTTGAGATTCTTTGTGGTCTGGTGCACATGGATTCCATTAGCTCAAGAGATGAGCACTTGAAATAATTAGTAATATTCAACTATTTCAGCAGCCTGACCTTTTTGAGGATGCTGCTGGGTTGATCATAGTTGAGGAGTTGGTGTAAAGGTGCATTCAGTTCTGGTGTCCCATGAAGTACTCAGTCCTGGCTGGAAGCTGTTGCCCAGTGCTGTAGGAACAGGCAGGCTCTTATGATGGGCTGTGTCTGTCTTACTTCAGCAATGTGGAAATAGGTGAGACTGAGCTCTTTTCATGTCACGTTTTTCTGCTGGTTGGTGTTGTTTTTGACACTTCACAACTTAGGAACATCCACCAGGGCTGTAGCCTTCCTTGTTCCCCAGATGTGGTGACCGAGGCAGGGAGAACAGAAGCAGTCAGTTTAACGGTGAGCAGGATGCCACAGGAGGAAGAAATAAATTCCAGATCACTGACAGGATAAATCCCAGCCTCCTCTCACAGACCAAAGCACTGCTGAGACATCTTATTTCAATTCCATGTACTTAGGACTCACATCAAGTATAAATAGGACTACTCATGCTTCAATACCTGGTTGGTCTTTTTCCTTTTCTTTTTCAAGTTGCTTTCAGAGCAACAAACAAAAAGATCTTATTTTGGTTATGTCTTCATTACAGCTGCTTAAAGTGCAGAAGGACCGACCTGGGCAACTTTGCAAGTTAGAAGTTTCTGAATGAGCATGAAACAATTTATTTTTTTCTTTTTTTAAATTTTGGTGTTTGGCATTAGCTTAATTGCCTAACGTTTGAGAGAGAGAGAAGTAAAACAAAAACAGTGATATCTTGTAATTAAAGATAAACATACAGACTGTTTTTATTTGAAGAAGGGAAGCAAGCCGGGTTACATGTGAAGTTCATTTTCATAAAAAATTATTTTGACAGTATTTTGACATGATTTAGCAAAAACTATTTGTATATTTTTAAAAGAGAATATCGCTTAATAAATATTAGTCTGCTTCTGTAATTTGGAGGAAGAGATATCACTGCCCTGTGGGAATCACTCCTTTTATCCTCGCAGCCCATTGGAAGAAGAGATCCCTAGAATTTACAAATAAAGAAATTGAAAAAGTAAAATACTTGGTATAAATACTTTGTGTAAAGAGACCTATTGATTTAAGGAGAAAATGAGAAAGGGAGAATTCCATTGTAGCAGTTGGCTTTTCAAATACCTCTCAAGCAGATGGCTTAATGGTCTAAGCATCTGGTTTGAAATATCTGCTTTCCCTAGGGCCATCAGCTCAAATTTAGGCAAGCTTTGTTTATACCTTTATTTTCAAGACAGATCATTTGGTTTGACACTTTGGTTGGTTAAAGGAGGGGGTTTTGGTCAGGTAACACCACTGATACTGGCTCAAGGGGTTTTGTGCCATTCGCAGGGCAGATTTTTCAGGCTTGACCTTAAAAATGGAAGTTCAGTTGTCTACGTGTTGCTCTTTAAGAGGATCCTTGTGTCACAGAGGAATTGTTCTGGTATCATTGTTCAAAATTTCCCTCGTGTCACTACTGCTATGTAACATTTCTTGGATGGATGATGTATTGTTCTTGCTTCTCTTCTGAGTATTTAACTGAAAGCCTTGGAAATTACATCTGAATTTGGATGGAAAGCTTTAGAGTAAAAGAGAGAAAAAAATGTTCAGAGAGAAAAAAAAAAATCACTCAAGTGGCAAGGAGTGTTGCATCCTCGGTGCTAGTTGCATGGGGTTTTACAAGATAAGGGTTGTTATTTGCCTTGAGTCACACTTCTGTCTTTCTTTGCTCTCTGCTATTTATCACACAGAGCGTTCTCTCAGACACTTTTTAATAAAACCAAGAGGTATATTTTCTTGTAATAAAGAGGCAAGTCTGGAAAAACAGTAGGAGAATAGGAGGGCAATGGAAGGGCAGGTTCATTTTATGATCATTGTGTGAAATTGTTTATGCTATCATGTATTCCTCATTGCTGAAATTGTCTTTCTAACAGATTTCCTGCAAATTTTCTATTATGCTGCACTACAGCTGGTGACCTATATGCTGTCATCTGCATGTTTTTTTGTAGTAAGAGTTTGAGTTTGAATTAGTTTTCTATTTATTTATTGATAGCATGTTTTTAGAAAACCAAGATGGGAGGGGCAGGGGGGGTAAAATGAATAACAAGAGATTTGTAAGTCGAATGATGAGAACAGAATGTAGCCTGCTGTATAGTAATTGAGTGGCAAAAACAATTCCCCCTGTTGAATAGAGATTAATCAAAAGATTAACCAAAACCACTTGCTAACGGTAGTTCTTAGGACAGTACGGAATATGTACTATGCAAAATTAATCCTTTCAAATTGCTAAGAAACTCAGGGACTTTGAGATTTAACCCAGACTGCTGCAGTTAGTAAACCGCTTCCAATCAGCCTGTCAGGTTTGTAATTCTTTTGTTTTGTTTTGTTTTGCTTTGGAAATACAAAGTCTCAGCCGTGTTCATTCCAGAGGCCCTTGCCTGGACTATGACATCCTTGTGTCCCTCAGTTCCTGGTCAGATTGTACAGGGCTGGGTCTCCAGAGACTACTCCGAGTTGTGCTGGGTATCTGTTCAAGGGAAAATTGGGTGGCCACCATTGATTTGGGGAGAAGTCCTTTAGCTTGTGTCCCATTGGCATCTTTGCCCATCTCTAGAACAGATCCTAGAGCAGATGGTGTAGGCTCTACATTGACAGCTTTTAGCCACTTCAGGGTCTGGCTACAATAGCAAGGGGATCCTTCATTAGTCAGCCGTATTGATTTTATGTTGGCTTTGTACAAAAGCAGCCCTACTGCAAAAGAGGTCGTACTCCACAGTGTTGGATATCACAGGGCTTTGATGGGGCGATGTGTATCTCTAGGGATGATCAAGGGCTATAATAAAGAGCATGTCTTATTAAAGGGTGTCTATGTAGGTTAACTTCATAGGTGACCTGAGCCATTCCATAGAAATATTTAGTCCAAATAATGTCTCCTATGATTAGAATTGAAAATAATGTGCTTCTCAGATCTGGTTCCCAATGGATTTATTGCAATCAAGGAAAAATTAAGAAAGAAATGAAAAATAAACAATACTGAAAAGATAAATTTGAATTCTGCACAATTCATTTAGCAAATAGGTTTTTTCCCTCAAGTGCCTTCCAGAATGCAAGGGAGAAAGAAGCAGGACAAAAGATTTCACTGCAGTGTTCAGTTTTCTTCAGGCTCCTTCCTCTGCCAAGGCACAATGAAAATCACAGCGAACTGGGAATGAAGCATCAACTTTGTCTTGCTTTGTTCTGTTTTTTCTCTTTGTCTTCATGACTGACATACTCAGTGCTTCACTTTCTGAACTGTCACCTCTCCTCAAACTGCTTTCAAATCCCATGGAGCTCCTGCAAGGGAGCAGTTGTGTCAGATGTGCTCATCTGCTTCTGACACAAAAGTGTACACAAGGGCCAGAAAGAGGAGTCAATCACTCTCACTCTTTCCTCACTTTTCTTTCTCTCAGATTTTCCCAGTCCAATTTTTCCTGGAAGTTGTGTTTTTTTAAGTAATCAGAGAGCCAAGCAGGGAACCCAGTAGGGCTCCCTGAGCCTTCCAGCCCTGGGAGCTTTGCTCCTGTACCTGGAGTTCAAGTCTTAACTATCCTGCCTCATTTCTGGAAATTACCTCTGACAGGTACTCCTGCTGCTCCAGGCCCTTCCCACAACAGGACACTGCCTGTCAGGGAGGACATATGTCCCCTCCATTGTGAGCTCTGCTGAACATTGCCTGGAGACCTCAGTAGTCAGAAGGGCCAAAGAAAGTCTCAAAAACCTCTCCTTAGCTAAAGCAGACAAGGCTGGGAGATACTGCAACACAGGGAGTACAAATAAAGTTTCCTCTGCTGGGATAACCAGGATGTTTCTTAATTGTCAAGTGGTAGGGTCAAGAGAGCTATGGTTTTCCATAGGACTGTGAAAAGCAGTAGAACTTTTTTCTTGCCTCTAAGAAGGGCTCTGTAGGGCAAAGTAAGTCAGCAAGTATAATGAGTTTACCATTCCCTTTCCTCTTGCTGACTTGGTTTTTTTTGTTTCCACAGTATTAAATTTCTCTGAGCAGATAAAAAATTAGCATAGAAGTATGGGGTGATTAAAACCAGGCACCAGAACAGTAGGATCCTTTTGACTTTCTGAAAGGTTTTCTTCAGAGGATAATCTAGTAACTCAGTATTTTTCTGTTGCTTACTTTTTTTGCCACTTTAGAGACCTTTAAAAATATACTTTTTTTGCTGCAAAAATGGATTAATTCTTGTTGAGTAGCCAGGTTTCTTTCTAGATGATGGCGAAATATAAAGTACTTTAGCAAAACTGCTGCCATTGATTCTTCATCAGTTACTCTGACTTGTTATTACATATTCTATGTGGGGCTAAATGAGTTCCCATGTTCCATATTTTTTCTGCAGGAAACGATCATCATTTTTTTCATTGCCAGTTCTCTCAGTATTTTGAGGAGAGCAAAAAAGTGAAACCAAACCAAAGCAGTATTTCTCAAAGAATTGAAGGCTAAAAATGCAGCAGACACAGTCCCATCGCTTTGCCAGGCCGGCACTCAAACACTGTTAGAGATTCAGGGCTGGTGCTGTTGCAGTTTCTGTGCGATTTCCTTTTGCATACTGCTGTTTTGAGCTCCTGACGCCCCCTGAGGCTTTATGTGGATTGAGGAAGCCTTAGTTAAGCTTGATTTGATGCAGCAGTCCTGGAGCCAAGACAAAGCAAAGCTTTCATATCTCCTAAAGAGCAGGTTATCCTCAGAGCACTTAATTTGTACCCTCTACTTCTGCTAGTAGAAGAGGCAGTGCTGCTTTGCCCTCCATGGGGTAGCAGCAGGGTTTGATTGCCTGCTGCCTCCCCATCACATTTGTGTTAACCATAGTTATTTACCTGTATTTATCTGCAGATTTTAACAAGGATTCTTCTATAAATAAGGTGATAAGATGGGGCGCAGGAGGGTGTTTTGCTTTGGGTCTAATGCACATATGGAGACCTTTTCTGTCCCTCTGTCTGTGCAAAAGGGTATCTCAGAAAGCAAGGGAGAGGAAATGTGTGATAGCAAATATATGCTAATAATTCATAAATAAGAGAAGTGAGAGAAGAGCAAGGAAAACATTATCCACCAATGCTGTGATGCAGGTAGATAGTCTTGTAGTTTAGCTGGCAGTGTAAAAAAAATCCTAATCCCCTAGATATTTTCCCAGGCCTAATCTGATGGCCTCTTTTCACTGCTGATTGTTGTCCTATTTAATATTACTCTTGGCCACAACTCATGCAGCAGATAAAAGTATGGGATGGAATAATACTCCTGAGGTTCTCAGTCCACATATCAGTTCATAAATATCTCCCTCTGATGCATGTGGCAGAGCTTGCCAACAATGCTGGGGAAGTGGAAGCATAGCTGCCCTGATCCCATGTAGGGCAATGTGCTTGTAGAACATCTTACGCTGTAGGCTTCTGACCAAGAAGAATATGGTCATGAGTACTTTATATGGCAGCAAACACCCCCCTCTCCAGCACATGCAGTTGCTGGAGACTAGCTGGAGACTCACCTTTGCTGTGCAGCTGTGAACCTGGCACAGTTTCACCAAGGTCAGTGGGCAGACTGCTGATGGGCAGCAAAACATACGAGATGAGAAGCTGCTCCATGCTCTCATCATTACACAGCTCTATACTTATTTATGCCTACACAGACCATAGTCTGCAGTAAAAGAAATAAGGTGCTTAGGAGTGTTTTTTTCTGTGCCCAGATGGACTTTTCAGTGTGGATGTAGGAAAGAGATATTAGAACTTTGAAATGGACTTCTTTTTATTCTTAATTTTTATCCTCACCTTATTTTGTTAGGGATCAGTAGTTACCTAATTACTGTAAATGCTTGCAGTTTTGCCTGAAAAGTCAAGGACTGGTGTGATCTGTGGCACACAGAATGTGGAAGAGATCTTCTGTTACCTGCTGTGTGTAGGGATCAGGCCATAAAGGCTACATTCAAGTGAGGTGTCATGTGGCGCCAGTGGCATGCTTCTGATCCTGCTCAGATTTCCATGAAAAGCCAGGGCACAAACCAGCGTGATGCCGTAGTTATTACACAATAAATGCATGTAAGAAATATAGAAGAATCACATGATACAGGTGCTCCTTCATGCCTGGAAATCCAGGAGAGCAAAATTGACTGCCTAGGCAAGGAGGTGGAAAAGTAAGGGAGTATGCAACCCTTGTGTTACTTCTTGCTGTAGCCAGCTTTTGCACTCTCCCTTGCTACCTCTATGTGCACTACCCAGAACAAGGGGAGCTCCATTTTGGCTGTCATATCTAGGTACTGAGTAGTACAAGCTATCAGCAGGTTAAATTAGAAACTGCTATGAGATCTTTTAAAGTAATCTGTGTAAATCTATCTAGGTATTGTGTGTTTGATATGCCTATTACACTCTCATATTTTCTGTACTGCATTTCTGCTGCTTTAAACATCCAAGATAATCCTTTTCTAAAACTGGAGGAAAAAGTGGCACTGACTAGAAAGATAAATCTGATTTACCTGCAGTGCTAACAAAAGTGTTGCAGAAATGTTCACTGGGAAGAAGAGGGCAAAAGCATTAAGTGCATTTTCCATACAGTAGAGCTCCTTTCTTGATTTCCCCCCCCCCCCCCCCTTTTTTTTGTTTTGGTTTTCCAAGTTTGGTTTGGTTTGGTTTGTTTTCAGTGAGTGAATAAGATCTGCACGCGTTATTAATAATCAGGAACAAGTGAGCTGGCTTTTACCCACAGCCCTGCTGTTATCTCTAACACACCAATAAGCTACAGCTAAATTGTAGAATTAATCACATTAAATTTTTGGTCCCTGATAAGGAAAATGCCAGTCTGTTTTTATTTCTTTTAAGCCTGGATTTAGCTGAGTTTCTCTAGCTATTCAGTTTGCTTCCATTTTGGCATCCTACATCATTACATTAGATCTTATCACTGCTGCTGCATTAGTGTCTAAGCAGCACTCCAGTGACTATATCCACCTTCTTCAGCTCCAGAGCTAAATGGACTGGGACAGAAAAGCTAGTTACACCATTGCTATGGAGGAAAGTTTCCTATTATCCAGTCAATGTGCCAAAAATTTGGAAAGGCCCAGGCTCCAGATGTCATTTATAATATTGGTTGATGTGCTGACTGCCTTATCTGGTCCCACAAACCTATTAAACCACAGATCACCAATACTTGCATGTCAGGAAGGGCTGGAGATGTGGGAACAGAGAAAATCCACTGCTCTTAGTGGAAGGAGGTGAAGGATACTCTATTAGAGCTAGGGTGAGGACATTTTGGAGGCAGGAAGGAATGCAGCCTAACAAATTGCGCGAGTAGGGGAAGGCTCCAAACCTGTAGTCACATCCTTTACAAGGCACTGGTAGGTAATGCTGTATGTCCAAACCTACTTGGCACCGTAGGTGTTATAAACCATAGCCATAAAAAATAACAAGTATGTCTGAGGAAACCATGACCTGATTATAAAAAAGTATTCTAGTTTCACTGAATGAACTATTTCCTGAAAGCGATTAGTGGGATGGAGTAATAAATCTCTGCATTTGATCCTCTAGGTTTAATCCATGAGACAATATTTATGACTGGACACATTAACTCTTGTATTTGGAAAATGCTCTTTATATCTCATCCGCTACTATTGTACCAGCTACTATTGAAACCTTAGGAGTCACAATCTTACAGTTTGGCTCTTATGGTGTACAGTATCTTTCTTAAAAATTGCATTTCAGGTCACTTTCTGTAGTTAGAAAATAGCTGCAAAAGGATGTGCAATATCAGCTGTCAGTGATCACATTGTAGCTAATGAGCTCAAGCTAATGAGCTCTTTGTTTCTTTCTTAACCCATTTGAAAATGGATTTTCAGCTTTTAGGGTAAAAAAAAAAAAAGTTAAATAAAAGATTCACAGGTGAGCTAGAAGCTATATAAAAATTTGGAGTTGTTTTAATGGAATTCATATAAAAGCACCCTATGGTCCGTGTGTCATTATATAATCCAGTGGTTGAGGCTAAGAGGGAGTGTTCTGTGTATGTATGTATACACATTTACAGAAGTATGTATATAAAAATGCTGCTGCAAGTACATGTAAGTGCCTATTTTCAGATTGTTACTTCTGACACTAATGAGGAAATA
This sequence comes from Chaetura pelagica, assembly GCF_000747805.2. Lineage (NCBI taxonomy): Eukaryota > Metazoa > Chordata > Aves > Apodiformes > Apodidae > Chaetura > Chaetura pelagica. Next base: position 2,211,704 of record NW_009951982.1, on the reverse strand, counting down.
AGCTCCTTTACAGTGTGCTTTCAGATACTAATATAATAAACTTGTTACTATCCACAGCATTCAAGGTCCCTTAGCATCAATGAAAGCTTAATTATAAAATATTACCCCATAATAAGGACATGCTAAGTTTTGTAAGTGTAAACATTAAAGCTGCTCCAATTACAAGCTTTCCTGTAGCTGCTTTGGAAGCACACATACCTCTCTGCCTGCTTTCAACAAGCAGAGAAAGGTGTAATCCATTTTATGGGCCAATCCTGCGAATGCTCAGCTGCACTGACTGAACAGTCCACTGACAGCAAAGAAAGTCTTTGGGGGATAAATCCTTGGCATCCTATGGACAGCTAGAGTTTCACCTAGGCTCCATAAAGTAAAGTGAGTGTGTACATTTTTTGCAGATTTTGGACCTTAAGGCCAAACACTATCCTGAGGTAGGGCCCTTTAAAAATACTTAAAGAGTGCAGAATAAAGCTATGCCACTAAATATCTGGAGAAGAAAGTTGTTGGGGTTTTTTGTTTGTTTGTTTTGTTTTTTTAGGGCTAGAAAGGTGGCAAAATGTGAAGGTTTGGTTTGGGATGAGTATCCAGAAGGTGATTTAAATTAGCTGCATATAAATTTCCACACTTCTTATCAGATGGTTTCTGATGTTCAGTGTTAAGGTAAAATATTAAAAGGGTTTCCACAGCCAGGCACTCTCGCTGGTTCAGCATGTGCGCTCACATGGCTTGTGTGCAGAAAAGCTGCCTGCAGCTCATGTCCAGCCCGCCCTCTGTGCTGGCTGGGACTCACATAGGTCACCTGGGTTTGATAGCGTTGATGCAGGTGATCCAACCTTTAAGCTAATGATGGGACATGCTTGATGTCAGAAAGTTCTTGGGGTTGCTAGTGGAGGATAAAAATATTGTTAAAAATCAGTTTTCCTCTGGACTAATACAAATTGTGTGCTAAAGCAAGGCGTGATACTTTGCAGTCTGATTGAGCCCAGGCTTGTCAGAGAAGGAGAGCCACGATGGTAAGATGGGTAGCACCCAAATCACAGCCATCCATAACCTGATGGTGGATGTAGCTGGGAGAGATGAAACCCCCCTACTCTTGGGAATGCTTTTGAAAACAAAGCTTCTGCTGTGCCACTTGAAATACCTGCATGCCACATTTTAAAACATGCTTTTAATGCCGCTCTGTGTTTTGTGAACCCATCTTCTGCACCTCTGTATCACTGGGTGGGTGAGCTGCTCTTTCTCTTGGCATGTAGAGCCCTCAGTGACATAAAAAATGTGTCACTGTATGTGAGGTCACCCGTACGTGTATGTGTGTGAGTTAGAAGGGCCATGGTTCCAATTTTGTTCCCAGATGCCCTTATGAATAACTAAGCATGCTCTGATTTTACTCTTGGCAGCCTGTCAATTTTGTTCAGTTATGTAAACACTTGAACAGTCCTCCATATCTGGTAGATCTGGAAGCAGGTAATTAGCTGAGTACAACCAAAACAGAAACAAAAAATAGATTATCCTCCTCAGGTGTTTCTGGAGAACCAGATGTCTGTTATCTATTGCAGTATCCAAATGCCTGTCTCCAAATACCGAACATAGGGTGGGTGGGGGTCATGCAGAGTGCCAGACATGGAGTGGCTGAGATATCCAGGCTCTTCCAACTGTCACAGCAGTGGAAATGTGGAATAACCCCTTCTGCGTCACTACAGTTTGCTAGCATTATAACTTTGCAGTGTTTAACCCTAGTCCCTGCTCATGGGAGCTCCTCCCATTATCCCACTCCCTTCCCTGCCTAGGAGAGTGAGAGTATGGTTACCAGGCTCACAATGTGGGGAAAAACATACAGGACTCTCGGCAGTGGGTCTGGCCCATGACATCCCCTGACTGTACACTTGAGCAACCCATTTCTTATTATTTGGTTTATTCTTTGCAGCTTTTACATAGGGGAATAATCTGTTTTCATTTTACTCTTCCAACTCAAATCAACATGACTGCTTGCATCAGCTATATTTACATATCAGGCTCCCTGGTTTGTAGAGTGGCGTGTAGTTCATCTCTGTTGGTAAACTACTTTTTTTTTACTTGTAAATCTACCCCAGAGAAGATGGTCAGAAAATGTGTTACTGGTTCAGAGACACACTAACCTACCGTTTAATGATAGTTTGAAGGGTTTCTCCATTGTTATGTAGAGTGCAGATCGATAAATCTTTAATAAACATCCAGGGTTTTTTTTTTAGATAATGCATCTTTTGAGCTACAGGAATGCTGAATTACCTACAAAGATGAACTTCAGTACTGAAAAATAAGAACTCTCATAAAATTTCAGCCCTGGGAATTTTATGTTTTAATGAATTTGCTTAATAAAATACAATAAGGCTGTTGCAGTTATCAGCAAGATACTTTTCAGAAATGTGACACAGCTGTCATTTGTTAATGTGAATCACAAAAATAAAAGGCAAATACAAAGCATTAATCCAAAGTTACGTTAACTCCCAAGATGGCTTTCTTACTCTGTTGTGTCTCTAGCTCAAGTTTATAACAACAGCACTGCAGATCTGATGTCTTTGTACTGAATTTTTAAATAATCCTTAGAAGAAAGAAAAATCAGGCATCTAATCAAATAAGAGGAGGGATTTGGACTCAGAGATACAGACACTTCAAAGAAAGCTAAGTTTGCCCAAAAAACATCTTCCTATGTCTCTTACGGTTCAGATGTGAACTGTGGTATGTATTTTGTAAAAAAAAGCAGTTTGTTTCATATTTAAAAGCCATCTAAACAAGCTTGTAGTTGTAACAATGACCATCAAGCTTAAAAAGTAGTTGCATATATTATAAGATAATAAGATAATAAATAATACATGTCTATCTATATCTGTCTGTCAACCCATCCATTCATCTAGCCATCCATCCATGTAAATCCATTCCTCTTAACTGTGAAATTATGAATAGCAAAAAATGCTTATTCTACCTGATACAGTTTTTTCCTTTTCCTAAGAACAATTCTGAACTTAAACCTCAGATTTAAAGGAACTCTTGTTTTGATCAGGCTTGCTTATAAATCTAATTTTGACACCAAAAATGTGATAAAAATGCAGATCTCCCTTGCATTCAGCAAAAACTTTTTTGTGCTTGACGTTTCTTTTTGTTGGGAGGGGAGGTCCAGTGACAAACCGTTATTGGCATTTACAGTTTCTTCCACTTTACTTGCGTACAGTCTGTGTCAAATAATGCTGGAGCAAGCCAGGTTTCACTGGTGTCCAGGCAGCGTTTGGGATGATCTAGAAGGGAACCAGGACCATCCTCTCGTGCAGAAACCTTGTGCAGAGACACAGCCCTGCTCAAGCAGTTGGTTTCTGTGTGAATCTGAGAACCAGATCTCTGGAGTCCAAGTCCCAGGAGTTTCTCCATGGGCTACCGTCAGCTAAATGTTGTTTTCTGTTATCTGCTGGTGGCAGATAAAAGTCCCCAGCATACTTGGCAGGTCCTAGGAGGCTCAGCGAGCTGTTTGGGGCTGTGTGGGCAGGCGAGGGAGCATGCTTCCCTTGCAGGGATCACTGCTGCTCTGTATCAGGGAGGCTGCTACCAACTGCAGGCTCTGGGGATGCCACTTAAAATAATTCTACACAATTCAGAGCTTTGCACCCTCTTCCTACAAAAACTTCCTGATTCCTTTTGCTGCTGATAAAGAGCCAGAGCCTGTGGGCAAGCACCAGCTGCCTGCCGATGCTGGCAACTGGGAATGGGCATTTCACCATGGAGCATGGCAAGTACTGGGACGGTGTAGGGACTGCAGAGGTTCATCAGTGCTGCCTGGGGAGCAGGAAAGTCTGCAGGGACTGCCTGGCACAGGCAGCTCTCAGCTCCTGGGGATGGGCACTCCATGCCAAGCCCCCAGACAGCCATACCAGACTTCTATGCTGTGGGCTTTTATCATTCAGATGGGATGCAGATGATAACCTCTCTGTTCTGAAACTTCATTGTCACAGTGTGGCATCCATGAGGGAGACCAGCGAGGGGGCAAGTGCAGCATAGTAGTGGAGATGCTCTCTGGGAGTCTGCCTTCTATAGCACAGGGTAGGAACGTGGGGGTCATGGTGGTATCTGGCATATAGCAAAGATGCTTCCCATGAGAGGAGGGGACAGACGAGACAGGGGCATGGCTGGGGTGGTGGGGAGACAATGAGAGAAAAAATTGGCATAGTGGGATGCTGGCAAGGCTAGTGCTGCAGAGCATGATGTTCACACAAGTAAATGTAACTCTTTTTTTGGCTGCCTTTGCATCCTTGTTATGAAATATTTTAATTTCTTCTGTGGATTTATTAAGTGTCTCTTGTCCTGGTGGCTCAGCACTTATTTACCAAGTGAAACCAAGCAGTAAATTACCTGTGCTTTCCAGGGCACGATGAACAATGCAACAGAACTGCAGTTATTGTGTTAGGAAATTAAAATCAGGCCAGAAATAAAGAAAATGGAAGGCTTCTGCTGTATTTCCTGCCTTTGCCTTCTGCTAGATCTCCCTAGGGAGAGGAATCCATGCTGGAAGTCCTCCTGGAGAAGACCTCTGCTGTCCCTAGGGCCTTAAAACTAAGGAGCCTACTGTCTGATGGATAAGCACTGATTTTCCTCCTACTGAATCCTATGTACCCAGTTGCTTTTTGAAACAACTCCTAATATTGACAAAAAAATGCTCCTTGTCCCTAGCAAAGACCAGTCCAGTCTGAGAACTTGCTCCATGCATTTATTCTGGCTCCACTTTGTCTTCTGCAGTGGCATTGCAATGGGGCTACATTTTTCACAGATAGGTCAGGTGTTGGCTGGGCATACAGGAGTTTTGTGTCTGGTTCCACACTTGACCCTTCTCCATGGAGCCCATTAAAGCTTTTATGCTACAGTTTAGAGTAAAAAATTCTATTTTGTCAATTTTACTGTCCTCAAGGTGTCACGGTGAATGTCAGATAGGATTATACAAATTAAGACAGTTTTACTGAGAGCCTGTTAAAGGCTCTGTGCTAATTTTATAGCTTAGTTTATAAAGTGCTTCTGCTGACATTGAATTGCTTGTGAGCAGAGGCAGAGGCTACTTGTTCATTTGATACATTGCTTCTCAGTAGGAGGGATACAGTTGTGGAGTTTGGTTGAGAGCATCAGGTAATCATTGTGGGTTCCCAGCATTTGGTCGTTTGCATACATTTTCTTTGCAAATGTTTTCCTATTTCTGATGCTTGTTTTTGCTGATCTTCTCTAGTCAGGAGACAGGGTTCACTTATTAATCTGTAAATCAGAGACATTTAATTGCTTCTGCAATTTCAGTATGGATTTGGTCATGTTCCAGCGGAAAAAAATGTTGCTTTCACTAACCACTGTGATGTCTGTTTTTCCAAGCAGGAGACAGAAGAGAGGGTAGAGATAAGATACAGTTAAACAGAGAATGCCTTTTCTAATCACAAATGGCCCATTCTGTTCCACTATGGGCAAAAGACCAAATGAAATATATTACAGAATATAACAATATAAACATATATACGTATGTTTAATATTAGGGAAAAAACCCCAATGTGAACTTGTAGTGTCTTCAGTAAAAGGAATATGCAGGTTTCTTTGGGATAAACCACCAATTTGTGAAAGGGATAATTTTCTGTCTTTCTGAGTAGATTTGGGGTGCAGTTACAATGCTGTTAACATTCACAAGCATACTCAGATAATTTCATAACAAAGGCAGATGAAGGCAAGCTCCTCTAATTACTGGAAGGAGTCCAGGGTATGTCAGGAATTTCTGAGACTCTTTCTAGGGTGCACTACAGCTAATTAAATTCAAGGAATAATAAAAAATAAAGAAGACTAAAAAGTAGAGGAAGTACAGAGACAGATTGCAGAAATAACCTCAAGGGTCTTTGCTATTTCTAAGCTGTCTTCACCTGAATATAATTTGGGGGGTAGGGTGGTGGACAACTGCATTTATTTACATTTCTATGTACACCTCCTTTCTCACAGTGTTGCCTCCAGCTTTGCGTGACAAGCATCCTCAGTGCAGGGCCCAGAGGGTTATGCACAGATAAGAAAGAGCCGAAGAATCCCAGTAGGATGAAAACTGCTTTTTGCATTTTCTTCCATCTCTTGGGGGCCTCTGTGCTGGTTAGGCTTTGTGCACCCCATCGGTGCCTACAAATGTTTATTTTTACTTCCATGTGTAGGCTTCTCTGTGATTATCTTGCTTGCTCATCTCCATTTGATGCTGTCTTGACAGGGCATGCCACTGAGAGGCAGGTATTGAAGTACAATTGAAGATGTGCACATACAGGTTAGGCTTTAAGCATGGAAAGGCTGAATTTCTTCCTGAGGTTGGCAGCTTGCATTGGACATCAGCAGGCTCTTGTTGGACTCACATAAAATTCAAAGGCTCAAGGAGTGCTGTGCATCAGTGCAAGGGAATGCAGGGCTGTCCTGCCCTCCCTGCCCTCACCAGCTGCATCCAGGAGAAGCCAGTCTGATGCTGAGCAGTGCTGTCTTGCAGGGTACACAAGATGGGAAGCCCCCATCACGCGCTTTTTTCCTGGTGGTTTTTGAGATAGAGGCTTGGCTCTGTCTGGATCAGAGAATTGCCCACCATGAATAACAGGCCAGATAAAGCTTCTTGCTGGGTTGAATGCTTGATGTAGTCCAGATGGTCAAGACACAAAACAATTAAGCAATAAACTCCCCTTCATCATTAAGGAATCACTAACATTTGATATCTGCATGGCATAGAAAAGCTGGGCTACTCACTGGGGGAAGCCTTGTCCCTGGGAAGCCTCGAAGGTGAGGTTTGGGGAAGAAGATGGGGGGCAGTGCCCCATGGACGAGAGTAGCCACACAGTTGCTGCCAGGCTCTGCATCACCCAGGAAGAGCTTGTTCAACCGCCCCAGCCACTGCCACTTAAATAAGCAGAGTGAGACAGGTTGAAGCTTTTAGCAATCTTCTCAGAAGCCATTACAAGGAGCTGGTGGTGCAGCCTGTGAAAAGAAAGAACTGTGCTGAGGCTTGGAGGCCAGAAGCAGCTCTATCTCCTGGGTCCCTCTTTGTTTATTTGCCTTCAGAGATTCTTTGAAATCCTACTATATGAAATCTTGTGTAAATACATATTTTTTTAAACCCCACAGTTTAATGGAAAGAAAAAGAAACTCCTGTGTTCCTGCATTTTTTAAGCTTATTTACTGCTCAGGAATATGAAGTACTAAATAGCTAGTAGTAGTAGTAGTAAAGCAGCTGCAAAACTTGAGGAGGAACTACAGGAGGGATGCAGAATTTGAGTTTGTAAATCCTTAGACTGACTATGCAAATCTGTTCTGGAGTATTTGGGGTGTGCATACAGGCTGCAGGACTAGACTCTCTTGTGCTCTCTTGTGTGTGAACAGATAAATGCAGATAAGAAATATTGCAGTATCAACAAAACCCACAAGGATCCCAGGAGGCCCACTGCAGAGCTTCAGAGAATCTTTTTTCTCCTCTCTGCTGGTGCAAGGCTTTGTTTCGAGATTGGACCTCAGTACTGCAAAGCCACTCTGTGGAGCTGAAAACCTAAGAGCCGTGCGAACCACTAGATGAGTGACATGGCTGAGCAGTGAATTAATTCACTGTTCTCAGTTCAAAAGTGGCTTTTTTTTTCAATCTACTAATTTTGTTTCTTCTCTGCCAGTCAGTTACTATCAAGTTCCCAAATATTTTCTGCCCTTATGCATGTACAGTTAAGCTTGAAGGCAGAGTAGACTTTCGTCACTATGTTTCTCTATAAGAGCCATTTTGGGTTTATTTCGTAGTGAAAAGGTAGATATTAGGGAGATATCAGGTTGTCATGTCCCACTAATAACTAGAGGAGCTGCCCTCTAAATTTCACTTTCATCTTGAAGAATAAGTTCCTGGTTTTCCTTTGCTGGAGAGAACATGGAAAAACTAGCAGATGTAGGGTATATCCAAGTGACAGCCACTATGGGCTTTTTTTCCTGCCCCTCTTCCATAATTATCTTGTAAGTGGAGAAACTTTCCATGCTTGCTGCTATTGAGACAAAAGAGTCTCTCAGATATTCATGGCTGTCAACCTTTGCCTGCAACTCACTGGCTCTTTGATAGCTGCAGGATGGAAGGGCAGCTTCCAGTATCTGGGAAGGGAATGTGATTTATAGAGTAAAAGAGAAGTCTGGAGTGTGTCTGGCTTTCACAGGGCACTCACAGGTTTTGCAGCATTTCGGGTCCTGTTAGAACCACAGCTGCTGGACTGCAGTTTGCATTTGTGATTTCTGACCTGCATCACTGTAGGCAAAAGCCTGACACTGTGACCTTACATGCCAGGATCATCCCAGAAAAACTACAAAAGAGCTTGAATGGATCCTTTTTTTTTTTTTAAAAAAAAAAAAAAAAGAAGTCCTTGTTCTTTTCCATCTCTCACTCTCTGACATGATCAGAGCAGGAAGGTTCAATTGGTTTTGTTTCTCTTGGCAACATTGTGTCTGGTACAAGAGGAAGAAAAAGGTAGTTGAGCAGTAAGTCAGGAGAGGGTGCTTGCACTTTGCATCCCATAGGGCTGTACTCCTTGCTTTGAGGTGCTTGCCAGGAAGGGAATAGGCTGATACTTTGAAGGAAAAGCATTCCCGAACATCCTTCAGGGAGGCCAGGCGGCTTTTTGCAAGTTTAGTGTTGGTTTTTTTTCCTCTCCCATTCTAGTCCCACATATGTGCCCATTGATTTCATGAGCCTCTCTGAGAGTGATGTGCTGGTGCCTTCAGCTGTTGAATCCTGCTAATATATGAGATTTCCGTGAATGCCTTAACTAGATGGTGCCAAGATGAACCTTCTGGTCTGCAAACCATATTTCTTCCCATGCTCCCTGTGTATTAATGAAAACAAGGCCCTTCCTCTGACATTATGTGATGCTTTTGTTTAAAACAGATTACACTGAAATTCTCACTAACAAGGTTATTATAGTTTATAATCCCCTAAAAATCCATTATGAATCCTCTTGTAGTAACAAGTACCTGGCTGTCACGTATGCAAATGCCATATCTCATGAGAGCAGCTGGGCACAGAGGGTGCCCTTTTCTGAGCACTTGAAGGTATGTGCTGAGATTGCTTGTTTGTTTTTGTGCAAGTTTATCCCAAAAGGAACCAGCCCTCCAAGAAATCAATAATGCTTCTATATTTGTCCAGTGGTTTTTGTTTGTTTGCTTTGCTGTGCCAACACAAATCCCAACCAGAAAAGTTACTAAAGCATGAAGATAAATTTTGACTGGCTGCTACCAGAAATACCTCGTTACTCAGAATGTGGAGAGTATCATGCTGTACATGCAATTCTTCATCTGTGATGATCAGCAAATCAGTAGCTGATTTGGCATGTTAAAAACAAAAATAAAAAATACTTTTCTTTGTTGCCTTCTGCAATACTTTTAGGTCCTTGGAAATGTGCAGTGAGCAGACAGGGCTTTGCTGCCTCTCAGCCAAGAGGATCTTCTTAAGTAACTTAAAATCTGAATTTCTTACAAACTGTCCAGTCTAATCTTAGGGTTTGATTTGTCTATAGTATCTTCTTTTTAGGTAGCAATAGGAGTTTTTCATCTTTCTGCAACACTGGGGAAAAACTGCAAACTCAGAAAACTACCACTCATCCTTCCTATAAAAGTAGTTAAGGAACTTGTATTAACATGCACAAAGCAAAGCCAGATTGTATCCTTGGAGAGAGAGAGAACCTAGGGTTTTATCGTAGGAAAACTGGGATTTCATCTGGGCTAATTGAACTGTCATAAGCTGTACCTCAGTTAAGAGGGTCAGATACATCTCCATTGTGCAATCCACAATGGAGAACACAGCTTTCTCTAAAGAAAACCCAGGCCTTGCTGCATGGTCTTTGACTTTGCAGTTGAGAGCTGGAAGAGAGAAGGTTGAAAAGAAGAAGAAGAAAAAAACAGGCTTAATTGAAGGTAGGGAAGACCTTATTTTAAATAAATGTTAAAGTAACAGAGTACTGCAACCCTCTGCCTCAGCATTTTGGATTAAGTTACTGTTGGTAGAGATAAGCTTCATTAGGGCTGTTATTTCCAAAGGAAGCTTTTCCATGGTTGTTACTCTCCCTTCCTCCTCCAAACCTCAGGTACAGCGATAAAAATATTAACAAGGGCCAAAGTGGGCCACGACCATGAACTTTTTATTACTATGCAAATGCAGGCAATCCAGGAAGTTAAGATGTTATGCGTGCCTTTCTTCACAAGGCATGTTTCGTTTACAGGCTCCTGCTGCCTCTTCTGGGAATTGGGCTGCGAGGGCTGCTGTCGTAAACAGGGTCTTGAACTTGTTGTTGTTTCTTGCCAGCTGTTATCTGGAGACTGGTCAAGGGACCAGGAGTGTTGTGTCAGGTGGGCTGCCTTGGGGGCTGTCTTAACATTGCAGTGAGAGAAACGGAGCATCTGGGTGTGCACAGCACTATAACTGCTGCTTCCCAAGGCATGTTGCCCATCCTTCCAAGGAAGTCAGCTTGGGAAAGGAAAGTCAGCAACAATTCTTTTCCAACATGAACAATGATTATAGAAGCAGTTGAAATAATTTTCTCTGCACTCCCCTTGCAGGTAACTAGGCAATGCTATAGGCAGATGTACGGCTGAGATGCAAGTAAGAAAAGCTGCCAACTGGTATGGTAGCCCTGCTGTGTGTTTGTACAGCACTGAGTAATGCAGGCAGGGCCACAGCACTGTGGTGTTTATTAAGAGTCATTTGAGCAAAGAGTGGGTCTGCTTGGCACAGGTGAAGATGCAGATTTCTTCAGGCTCCCCCAAGGGCACTGCCAATCCTTGTACCTGCCTTTGAGAGAAAGAGCATGTGAACCCCCACCACCCACTGATGGGTGAAACGCTGCCTGCACCCACAGCAGGGTTTACTGTGCTCCCTCAGACTGGGGCTGGCAGTAGGCACGCTGCCCAAAAAGCCTCATGTGCTTGGGAATACCAAGTTATGGCTGGGCCCTGCTGCTTTTCTCTTCCTCCACCACTTTGCAAAAAGCAGCTACATTTTCACCTTCACTAAAGCCTTGCAGTGTGCTTGTGAGGTGAGTTTGTGCTGCAGTGCCATTCGATCAGCAGGCAGGCAGGTACTTGGTAAATGTCCTAGCCGAAGTAGCATAGGACTCGGTAGTGAAGTTCAGGATGGGTCTCAGGATTCAGGTGCTCACTTGCTCTTTTCTTTAGTGCAATCTTAATGAATGCTTATCACAATATCTATGCAAGGCAAAAAGAATGAGTCAATACACACAGCAACCTGAGAGCACACAGGCTGCATTCTGCTTCAGATGCACTCACCCAGAAGGCGTAAGAGCCTTTTAATGTGTGCAGAGCATTAATAAGCTTGAAGTGGACTTGAAGAAAAGGTAAGAGAATTGTGAATTAAATATTGATCCTGGTATTTCATTGTTGAACTGCAGACATTCAATTGCCCATGGATTATTCTGCCATCGAATCACAGCAGCAAGATACAGAAAAACCGTACAGTTATCCCATTCGTCTCCTTGCCAATGGAAGAATGTTCCCCACAGTACATTCTCATAGTGGTTAAAGTTGATTACTTAATTCCAATTACTGACAGTCTACTAATTGCTTAGGCTGTATTCCAATTTTTGTCAGCCCTCCTGTCATGTTAAATCCTTATCTAGAGGTCTGCCCTGCATTCTGGAGGTGTATCATGAGAGTGGTTTTAAATAGGAACTTTAAAAATAAGCCAAAGTTTCCCTGTACCTTTTTCTTTTTTTTCTTTCCCCTGTTCACCTTCGTTTCTGGCTGCACGTATACTTGATCCACCTGACCTTCATAAAATGAGCAGCCAAACTAAAATGCTTCCAAATGAGTCATTTAAGGAGACCAGATGTATACCAGTATTCCCCAGCAGTGATTATTTTCCTTTCAACGTGCCTTGGTCACTAGCCTCCATTGGATGGCTTTCTGATTTTATATACTTCTGGATGAATTAAGGCAAAATATCTCTGCCAAAATCTCTAGCATAATATCCAGATAATTCCCCCCGCCCCTTGCCTTTAGAGAATTATCCTCCAGCAATCCTTAGTTCCAAAAGTCTTAATGAAAAAGAAGTCTTAACTTCCTGTTACTCACTGGTAAACTCACACCTCAGCCCTTCAGCATCTTTTCTTTCCTTAAAACTTCTCTTTTACCCTGAACCATTTTGCTGCAAGGGAAACATCAGCTGTGAACATCAGAGGACAATGGGCAGTTTTCTGACTGTCCATATTCCTTTAAATCATTTATTTATTCACTCATACATTTTTTTGGCCATCAAACATGTGTGAGTAAGAACTTCTTGATGGGACTGGGCAGCCAGAAAGGTACCAGATGGAAAGGCTGGCAGACATGGGGATCATGAGAGAGACAGGAAAAGTCTGTGAAGTTTTTTTGTAAAAGAAAGCATTAGTGATGGAGCAGAGTGGTAAAGGCTGGCATGGGTCTGGAGAGAAGATTCAGTGCTTGAAGGTGGACAAAAGGACTTTTCTTCTGCATGTGTGTGCACTGCAGGAGCAAGTAGCACAAGGCAGCTGGGGTTATAGCAGCAGACTGGGAAGATGCTCAGCATCCCTGGGCAATGCTGGGCTGTGCCTGGTACATGTGGGGGACAGTGGGCACTGAGGGTCTGGCAGGCCACCTGTGCCCACAGATTTCGTCCGGCCCCAGAGGTGATGTGAGTGTGAAAGGAAAGCTTTGTGGCTCAGAGCAGCATCAGGAAATCTCTGAAGGGACTGTGGTTAAGAGGCTTAGTTTTGACAGGTGAGGGCACAGCAATCCCAGATGAAGTGACACCAGATAAATTACTGCCATTTTCAACTGCATCTCCTGCACAGTTTTGTGAGGGAAGATTTCCAGGCACAAAGGGAGGAATTTGACTGTTGCTGGGGATTGTAGCCAGAAAAGAGTAAGTCAGTAAAAGGAAGTCCACTTTTTCAAGAAGTTTACAGAATACAGACAGCCACATAAAACAAATCTATTAGACCTCCAGGCACATAAAATTAAAGAGTTCTGCTTGGTTGTGAGATGGCACAGAGATATTTCAAGCTTTCAGCCTGAGAGCTTACGTAATGGCTTAAAGTTGTGGCTTTGCTTTTACTTTGAACATCCCAATTCACTGCTGAGTGAAAGTATAGCTGGGGAGCAAGAAGGCTGAAAATGAGCCTTTGTAGCAGAGCTGCTGCTCTGAAGGTGTGTGGCCTTTCACTGCCACACAGCTTTATCATCCTAGGCTTGCCAGGTTTTTAACCTGATAAAATGAACTAGGCAAAAGGAAAGGAAAATGTGCAAAGGAAAAGTGTTGCATCTGTCTGCTGCTGAAACTGAGTCTTGAGTTCAGGTTACAGAGTGAAGTAAGGTTCACAGGAGTTATTTTAATGTTTCAGCAACTGTAGTCAAGACCAGGGTTGCATTTATGACTGGCAGTGCAGAGTAACCTTCAGGAAACATTAACTGTCCTGAAGAATGCACAGTCTGAGACAGGGTTGTTAGCTCAGAGTGTAATATTAGAAGGAGCTACTATCTGTCATGATAGTTGCTTACAAAAGAAACTTGTTGCCAGTTACTACAGATATGCCACGTAACCTCCAAAACAGTTCCAGCCATCACCTCCAAAAAATAGTTTGTGGATTTTTAATCTTGTATATGATGGCTCACATTTTCTCAAAATGTGAATTATGTCTTAATTAGAGATGGCTATCTAAAAAAAATAATAATCCTTTTTCCTTCTCCTTACCTTATGTTGGTGTATAGCTAATGGCCCATGCACTTGACTTCTCTCAGATCTCAGTATATCCTGTATATTTCTGTCCCTTGCCAGTGTGAGTCTGAACCCAAAAGATGTTTAGATGATGTGGGTGATATGGGTCCCATGGGTCTCACACCTTAGGCATCTTTATCCTTAGACATACATTTTTTGTTTGAATATCACATAATTTTATACTTATAACTATGGCATTCCATAATTAGGGATTGCTTATATTTAGGAGATTTAAAGAAACCCCACTTACTTTCATTAAGTTCTGATAGTAAGATATTCGTGCTTAAACAGATGAAAAAAAATTACTACAAAGAAGGGATCAGACACCTTTCTGTGTTCTCACAGAACATGGCTGAGGGGACTGAGATTATGGGAGAGGAAGTTCAGGTAGATCTGGAATTCTTTCAAAGGAGAATAATTAAGCAGCAGGGTAGATACCTGGAGAAGTAGTCAGGTCCGCACTGAAGGGGACTGAAAATTCTTTGGATGCATGTCATAATCATGACCTAAGTTGAATGAATCTTCCCTGTGGATGGAGGAGTGTCCTCTATTTTCAGTGATTTCTAAGAGCCAGGGAAGAAGGGCAGTGGGTCTTACACCAGTGACTACTGTTCTGCCTGGATTTAACAATTCTTGTCCTGGTTGGGTTGTAGGATTAAAGTGCTCTAAGCCCCAAAAATGGTGTATTTGTGGCAGTGCACTAGGCTGGAAACAGCATAATTACAAAGAAAGGTTAATGACCTTATTCAGAGTTTAAGTGGAAAGATCTGTGATCCAAAGGGGAGTAAGTTTTTGGCAAATAAAAATAGCCAAATTTAGCAAAGCAAAAGAGAATACATCAGTGGTTGCTCTCCAGCTGAATCTTAAGCAGTTGCAAATAGAAATGTTAGGATTTCTGTGCCAAATAAATAACGGGTTTGGAAAGCAGGTGCAGATTTACAGGGTGGTGATGAATGACAGCAGAGACCTTGGCACTTCATTAACACTGTCAGGTATAGAGTGTCCTCCCAGATCATACAGTGTGGTTCACAACTCTTCCATCCACTTTCTGTGAAGTGTCTTTAAAAAGCAATCAACTTCCATCCTGGATGGCATGTTGTAATGGACAGGTGGAAGGGATTACAGAGTTCTAGTCTTGCAGCTCTTCTCCCAGTAGATGTTGCCATGAAGTCAGCTCTAGAAAGAGAAAGAGAGGAGGTGGTAATTTCCAGTTCTCTTTTCTTGCTGTGATTAGTTATGTCACTGTGAAGTATTGAAGAAGTGGTTCTGGTATTTTTGCTAAGAATGTTTTGGGACAAAACCTGATAATCACACATGGTGCATCTGGCTGGTGGAAAGACTTTCCAGAAGCCCAGATGCAACAATGACATCCCCTTTGAACTGCTCTGAGCAAATTCTGGCTTTCAGCTGTTCTACAGAACTGCTAAGCAATCCAAAGTTAATAGATATAGGTGAGAATGGAAAACCAAGCAAGCAAAAGTGTGTTTTCAAATGCTGTGTGCTTTTTTCCTCAAGCTTTGTACCTGAAGGAGAGCTTCATGAAGTGTCAGGGCTGGACTGTCAATTGAGGAAACTGAAGAAGGGTGCCCATGCGTGTGTTTATTTCCAAAACAGCCATCCTTGTTTCAGCTGTTGTTTCCCAGGTGAAACAAGAGAAGTGTTCCCTTCCCTGCTGCTCACAGCTCTGACTGATTGATGTAGTGTGCCCAAGAAGAAAACAAATGGTTGTCCAAAAATTATTTCCCAGATCTTTGAAATGAACAAGGCATATTATTTCTTCCCTTGATTCTTGCTGCTGAAAGCTTGGCCTTTACTCTTTAGTAGATGACTGTGTTTGATGAATATTTTTGAACTGTGTAAGTAGTCAGATGTCAGAGACCCATAGGCAGCTTGTGTTTGTTTAGTAAATGATGTCCCTGTTGTTGTAGTAAAAGACAGGCCTCAGTGGGCTATAAATATACTCTGTTCATATGCATCACACCTCTTTCAGATCTTTGGTTGGTTGCTCTCCAGTTTCTTTTTCTCTCATTACATTTCTCCCTGCTCTCCAGTTTCTTTCTTTTTCATTACATTTCTCCCTTCCTCTCTCTCTCTCGCACCAGGTTATTACACTGAAACAAGACCAAACCAAATAATTAACATAATAACCCTTTCAGAAGGAAGCAGAATTTTCCATTACAAACCGTTGATGCTTCTGTGTTACTTGAGTAACATGACAGATGACAATTAACATGTGTTTAGTGGATACCACTACCACAGAATGCTCCTATTTGTCTGCATGAGAAATTGTGGCATCAAAATGGCAGACATTAATCTATTTTCTAAAGTTGATTGCATGTCTGCATTGTGGAGGGTTAGAAAAGAAACTCTGCTGTTTAGAGAATGCATGGGATTTTGTGATCAGGTGGGTGGCTAGAAGACAACTTAAACTGCAGGACTGTTCCTGGTCTGTCTGTTCTAATTTTACTCCGATGATGGTTGTTCTTGTAGATGTAGAGGAATTTCAGGTAATTTACAGGATCAGTAGAGCCCCACCAAGATCCCAAAGCTCACCAGACATTAATTTGAATATCTAAAGTTGTAATGTCAGAGGAAAAAGTGGCTTTTGGGAACCATTTGTGTAGAACTGTATTGCCTATATAGAAGTCCATGTTCTTCTGGATTTCACATACACTGATATAATTGTAAAAATACCTTGTCTTGTGATGTCTTGACCATTTAATTTCTGGTTCTATTTGGGACTCTAGCATGCAGAAGTGATAATTTAGTGCAAAGCTTGGAAAGTCCACAAGTGGGAATTCTCCAGTAAAGAGCAGCTGACCTTTTCTTGTCTTGAATACTGCATGGTCTTAATTATCTTAAGTCTACTGGGTTGTCTCCTCTCTTTTGCCTTGCCCATAACCCAAAGCTGTCAGTCTGCTCAGCTGGAAGTGCCAGTGCAGTGCAATTGAGAATAGGAAGTGCTCAGAACACAGCTGACACACAGCTGGTGCTGGGTGGTACCTTGGAGTCAAATCCATCCCAATTTTGAAAACATCTGAATCTAGGAGGAAAGTGTATTTAAAAGAGAAAAGGAAAATGTAAATACATTGAACTTTGTAGAGATTCATAGGCTCATTGAACTCTGAGCCCAAGCTTTCCAAGCAAGCAATCTTCACTCTTAACTGACTCTTTATGCAGTTAATCTAAACATTTAATATTTCACTTCTGGTGAACAACTGGCAGAAAGGCCAGGAACACAGAGTCTTGAACTGTCCTCCAGTTAACATCTCGAAGTCTCCAAATCTATAAGTGGGAGTTAAAGTTCCCATAGGATCTGAGCACACCCTGTGGCCAGGGTTGGGTTTGACTGTGATTTAACAAATGTGGTTATGATTTGAAAATTGACTTCAGGTTCAGAAACGCATGGAGTTGTTCAAAGAAGTCTTTCC